>NC_057795.1:95429877-95574877 GCF_018294505.1 Triticum aestivum | reverse complement strand
ATACTATGAGAAGTTTGATTCTTTATGATTGTTTTGAGATATGAAGATGGTGATATTAGAGTCATGCTAGTGAGTAGTTGTGAACTTGAGAAATACTTGTGTTGAGGTTTGTGATTCTCGTAGCATGCACGTATGGTGAACCGTTATGTGATGAAATCGGAGCATGATTTATTTTTTGATTGTCTTCCTTATGAGTGGCGGTCGTGGATGAGAGATTGTCTTTTCCTACCAATATATCCCCCTAGGAGCATGCACGTAGTATTTGGTTTCGATAACTAATAGATTTTTTGCAATAAGTATGTGAGTTCTGTATGACTAATATTGAGTCCATGGGTTATATACACTCTCACCCTTCCACCATTGCCAGCCTCTTTTGTATCGCGCAACTCTTGCCAGTACCATACACCAACCATATACCTTCCTCAAAATAGCCACCATACCTACCTATATGGCATTTCCATAGCCATTCCGAGATACATTGCCATGCAACTTTCCACCATTTCGTTTATTATGACACGCTTCATCATTGTTATATTGCTTTGCATGATCATGTAGTTGACATTATATTTGTGGCAAAGCCACCTTTCATAATTATTTCATACATGTCACTCTTGATTCATTGCACATCTTGGTACACCGCCGGAGGCATTCATATAGAGTCATATCTTGTTCTAAGTATCTAGTTGTAATTCTTGAGTTATAAGTAATTAAAAGTGTGATGATCTTCATTATTAGAGCATTGTCCCAGTGAGGAAAGGATGATGGTGACTATGATTCCCCCACAAGTCGGGATGAGACTCCGAACGAAAAAAAGAGAAAAGGAAAAAATAGGCCAAAAAATGAGAAAGGCCAAAATAAAAAAATGAGAGAAAAAGAGAGAAGGGGCAATGTTACTATCCTTTTACCACACATGTGCTTCAAAGTAGCACCATGATCTTCATGATAGAGAGTCTCCTATGATATCACTTTCATATACTAGTGGGAATTTTTCATTATAGAACTTGGCTTGTATATTCCAATGATGGGCTTCCTGAAATTGCCCTAGGTCTTCGTGAGCAAGCAAGTTGGATGCACACACACTTAGTTTTCTTTCCGATCTTTCATAAACTTATAGCTCTAGTTCATCTGTTGCATGGCAATCCCTACTCACTCACATTGATATCTATTGATGGGCATCTCCATAGCCCGTTGATACGCCTAGTTGATGTGAGACTATATCACTGTTTTTGTCTTCTCCACAACCACCATGTTATTTTGAGAAGACATAATTGCTTTATTAGTATGCTTGAAGTATTATCGTTTTTCTGGCAATATTAAACTTTTTTTTTGAATCTTTCGGATTTTAATATTCATGCCACAATAAAGAAAATTATATGGATAAATATGTTAGGTAGCATTCCACATCAAAAATTCTGTTTTTATCATTTACCTACTCGAGTACGAGAAGGAATTAAGCTTGGGGATGCTTGATACGTCTCCAATGTATCTATAATTTTTGATTGTTCCATGCTATTATATTATCTGTTTTGGATGCTTTATATGCATTATTATGATGTTTTATGTTATTTTTGGGAGTAACCTATTAACCTAGAGCCCAGTGCCAGTTCCTGTTTTTTCCCTGTATTAGAGTTTCGCAGAAAAGGGATACCAAATGGAATAAAACTTTCGCGATGATCTTTTTTGGACCAGAAGCAAACCAGGAGAATTGGAGATGAAGTTAGAGGAGCCTCGAGGCGGCCACAAGGGTGGAGGGCGCGGCCAGGGGGTAGGGTGCACCCCCCTATCTTGTGGGGCCCTCGTAGGTCTTCTGACCTAATTCTTTCGCCTATATATACTCTTATACCCCAAAACCATGAGGGGCATCCACAAAAACACTTTTCTGCTGCCACAACCTTATGTACTCGTGAGATCCCATCTAGGGGCCTTTTTCGGCATCCTGCCGGAGGGGGATTCAATCACGGAGGGCTTCTACATCAACACCATTGCCCTTCTGATGAAGCGTGAGTAGCTTACCACAAACCTACGGGTCCATAGATAGTAGCTAGATGGCTTCTTCTCTCTCTTTGATTCTCAATACCATGTTCTCCTTGATGTTCTTGGAGATCTATTTGATGTAATACTGTTTTGCGGTGTGTTTGCCGAGATCCGATGAATTGTGGATTTATGATCAGCCTATCTATGAATATTATTTAAATCTTCTCTGAATTTTTATATGCATGAATTGATGTCTTTGAAAGTCTCTTCAAATTATCGTTTTGGTTTGGCCAACTAGATTGGTTTTTCTTGCAATGGGACAAGTGTTTAGCTTTGGGTTCAATCTTGCGGTGTCCTTTCCCAGTGACAGTAGGGGCAGCAAGGCACATATTGTATTATTGCCATCGAGGATAAAAAGATGGGGTTTTCATCATATTGCGGGAGTTAATTCCTCTACATCATGTCATCTTACTTAATGTGTTCCTCTGTTCTTTATGAACTTGATACTCTAGATGCAAGCTGGATAGCGATCGATGTGTGGAGTAATAGTAGTAGATGCGGGCAGGAGTCAGTCTACTTGACACAGACGTGATGCCTATATGCATGATCATTGTCTTAGATATCATCATAACTTTGCGCTTTTCTATCAATTGCTCGACAGTGAAACCTATAGCCCCCGGGTCTCTTTTCCATCATATAAGTTCTTTTTTTCATCATACAAGTTTCCGATCTACTATTCTTGCAATCTTTTACTTTCCGATCTATAAACCAAAAATACCAAAAATATTTACTTTATCGTTTATCTATCTCTATCAGATCTCACTTTTGCAAGTAACCGTGAAGGGATTGACAACCCCTTTATCGTGTTGGTACAAGTTTATTTGATTGTTTGTGCAGGTATTCGGTGATTTGTGTGTTATCTCCTACTAGATTGATACTTTGGTTCTCAAACTAAGGGAAATACTTATCTCTACTTTGCTGCATCACCCTTTCCTCTTCAAGGGAAAAACCAACGCAAGCTCAAGAAGTAGCAGGTATGGCGTCATCGGAAAGGAAAAACAAGCAGGTCTGTCAAAGCACATCCACCAAGAACAACCATTTTTAGGTCTTTGTTTCCCTTGTCTTGAGAATAATGTTCCTTTATCACCATAAGCCCAAAACTAGTATGCATAGGTCGGTGCGAGGACTCTAGTTCTAGTATGCTATGTAATTAGGTTTCCCCAACAATGATGGTTAAAGGTGATGGTGATAGAAAGAATAGGTGAAAGTGTATAAGCTTAATAAGAATGTTATATGTTTGTTCCTTTGCCTATACATGACCGTGATTGCTATATTCCATGATAAGCTGACGCATGCTTCTCCGCGCCATTAGTTTTACGTAATTAAAAGTTCTCGGAAAGATCTTTATCAGGCACTAAAAAATTATTACACTCCAAGCACATAATTCAGTTCAGATTCGGTTTTTCCTTTCATAGAGCATGCATACTAATTTTGGTGGGAGAAAAATAGCCTAAACATTTAGTATATACATTGGTATAAAAGCCTCCTTACCTTCAGAAATCCAGTTTGGCTCTTGGTGAAAAACAAACTGGCCATCAATCAGTCGGCCATATCCAGAACTTTGTATTCAACATTTCCATGTTGTTCCAGTAACCAAAAGCAACAACAATAATTTGTGTAGATTGTGAATAGATATATAAGGGCTCCAAAAAGAAGATAAACAAAACTGATATGCATTCCACAAAGCAAAGAAAAACAGTGTATGGTATGCATCAACCTTACATTTTTAATAAGCTTATTCAACATACTTTAGCTGCAACCTCATTAATGGCTGCACAACCTGCACCATTTTCTTTTCTCATAAAGCAATACATAAAGATAGGCCAATGCATTCAGGTTTTTGCTGATAGAATGCATCCTATTATGATGTATAAAAGAAATGGGCAGCCCGGTGCATGTAGCTCTCGCTTGCGCAGGGTCTGGGAAAGGGTCCAACCACTTTGGGTCTATTGTACGCAGCCTTTCCCTACATTTCTGTAAGCGGCTGTTTTTAGGACTTGAATTTGTGACTCATGGTCACATGGCATCAGCTTTTACCACTGCGCCAAGGCTCCCCTTCCTATTACGATGTATAAATGCAGACAAATTTTCTTGAAGAATAAAAGGAAACAAGAGCAAGGAGTCTTGCAAGAAAGGAAAAATTACCTTGCAACGAAATCAAACAGAAGGGACATAATAATAGAACCGAAATGACAAATCTTTCGTTTTTATGGCAAATTTAGATGATGCGAGGATGGCAAATTTAGTTGACAAGCTCGGTAATTTCCCGCCAAAAAACAAACTAAGGTGGAATTGCCATGCTTAGAGCATCTCCAATAGAAGATGCAAATTTAGAGATGTAAAACAAGAGATTTACATCTCCAAAATGTGCTTTTTGCATCTCCAAAAAAGTGTCAACTCCAACAGATGATGCAAAATGGAGATGTAAAAGAGCAACCCAATATAAGATGCAAACTAGATATGTAAAACCAGCCGCCAGCCGCACGACTACTATTCGGTCGCTGTACAACCACATTTGCACATTGAATTTTCATAATTCTACCAACAAAAGTGCATCATCAACCAAAGTTTAAAATCCTACAAGAAAAAGTCAAATGTCACAAAGCTCTTGGTCGAACAAATGAAAATGCACATAGACATCACTTAATTTGCGTCCTCTCCATTGTCGGCGTTGATGGTGCCCCAACATTGACGAAAGGAGTCACTTGAGTGATAGTGGCCGCTAGTGTTGCTCTCATCGAAGTACTCCTTGATGCATTGCCAATAAGTGTTGGCGGATTGGTCGGTCCCAATAGTTGCATCTTGAGAGACTTTCTTCCATGTGATGAAAATCAACACACCTTCAACGTTGGTATAATTTTTGGTTCTTCCCTCATAACGAAGCCCTCATCATCCATGTCGAGATTGTCATGTTGAGTTTCACATTCTTGCCATGCATAGTCATGTGAATAATCATCATTTGTTACATTTGTCGCGTGCATGAAAGCTTCGTCATCAAGAGTATAAACGGATGTACACGTAATCAACTTCGCATTCTATTGGAATCGACAATTGAAACAACAAACAAATGGACAAGCGTGTTTTTTTACCTTTGGGACATATTCTTAAATGCGTTGGACGCGGTTGCCATCGGCGTGGCCACATCTTCCTCTATGGGCGCCGGTCGGCGGAGGTGGATGAGGAGCTCCGTGGCCGGAGGTGGACGCCAAGATCAGCAGCGACCGCGAATCGCCCGCCGTAGCCGTGTCCGGCTTTGAGATTTTGGCAGGCCGAGGTTGGTTCCTTGCCGAGTTGCGGCCCCGCACCACCGGACGCTTCACACCTCCACCGCATGGCTTGGTGGCCCGCTGCTTCTTTGCATGTGGCCCGCTGAATCCTGGTGAGTCGCCGAGTGGTCACTCTTGGGTCTTGCTTTTTTACTCCATTGTGCTTCAGGTTGCCAGTATCGCTGGCGTTGGCTGTGTAGGAGGCCGCGTTCCTTGGTGGCGCTATGTTCTGGAAAACCCGGTCTATCGTTATCGAGTGGGACGAGGAGGTGGCCGATCTGGACCTCGGCCTGGACCCGGTCAATGTCGAGGGCCTGGCCTAACGGGACCGGAACCGGGCCGAGGCGGAGCTGGAGGCAGAGTCGGCGTGGGCTTGGGCCAGCGCCGCCGTGGCGTCGGCGCGGGCAGGTAACACTACAAAAAAAGACACATCCGTGACATTTTGGGTCGAACGAATTTTTTTCTGTCATACTTATGACACTTTATGACGATAATTGTGACAAAACCCGGTATCATCATAGATGTGGTGGGCTCCTACTTCTATGACAAAAAATCATGACAGAAAATGGGCTTTTCGTCCTGGCGGGCTGGAGACGCAGTTGCATGACATTCTTTGGGCCGTCCATGACGGAAAAAACCGTGGTAGATGCTAGGGTGAGGAAAATTTCAGGGAGTTCCCGGTTACGGTGGGTGCTCGGGGGCCGAGCGATGCGCGTTTATCTTGTACATGTACGCGCGTGGGTGCGAGGCGTTGGGCTCTAACTGAACCCGAGCGAGGCGTTCGCCTACTGAACCCAAGCGATTGCACTGGAGGCTATCCGTTACTGAACCCGAGCAATCGAGCGATTCCTTCGCTACTGCTGCTAACTGAAGCCGGTCGGTGCTACCTCTAGATGAATAGTGAGCGTTGTTGGGGGTTTGGATGAATAGTTCTCGATGGGGGTTGGATGAACAGGACCCCGTGGTGTTGCCGCTGGATGAACAGGACCCCGATCGATCGAGCTGGTTGGGCGTGGATGAACAGGACCCCGTGGAGGGAAGGTTGAACAGTAGTCGGTGGAGCGCTGGTTGAATAGTAGCCAGTGGAGGGCTGGATGAACAGTATCCCGTGGAGGGGTGGTTGAACAGGACCCCGTGGCAGGGTTGGTTGAACAGTAGCCGGTGGAGGAGCGCGCGGTGGAGGCTAGATGAACAGGAGCCCGTGGATGAACACTCGCAGGTGAAGGCTGGAGGAGGTCGACGTTGGATGAACAGTAGCCCGTGAAGGTTGGAGGAGGTCGATGGTGGAGATGAACAATACCCCGTGGAGTCCTGTTTTGCGGTACGCCACACCCCTCCCGATGAACAGGACCCCCGTTTCGACCTAGCGCTCCAACACAAGTCTATTTCCTCTGTTTTGTGGTACGCCACACCCCTCCCGATCAACAGGACCCCGTTTTGACCGCAGGAAGTCCAACAGAAGTCCGTTTCCTCCGTTTTGCGGTACGCCAAACCCCTCCCGACGAACAGGGTCCCGTTTTGCCGTGGCCGATCGAACGCAAGGCCATTTCCTCTGTTCTGCGGTACGTCAGGCCTCGTTTCCATCTACTGTTCCATCCAAGCCCACCCGATAAACACGTCGACGCATTTCGTTCTGACGCAGTCGGTTGCCTCCCCATGAACATGACCACGACACAGTTTCTCCGTTCCGACCCAGCCATGTACACGAGCCTTGGGCATACGTATGCGCGAGTAGGTGTTCGAGACCCCTCCCGTATGTACGTATGTGGCCGTATTTTCTTTCTTGCACCCTGGCCGCTGTACGTACGTGTACATGCTACGTGCGCGCCTCTACTACGACACGTGCCCTTCCTTACATAGCCACAGTTCATCGCTGCAGCCTGTAGAAAGACCGATCGTATGTACGTACACATTCGCGACCAGAATGACAATGCTATGTATGCTTCGACCAGGTGGGTCCCGACTGTCAGGCACTTCCTTGTGTGCGAAGATGTAGCTGGTGGGTCCCAGCAGTCAGGGGTGCGAATTGTTTTTTTGCCCGTAATATGGACACACTTCCTTGCGTGCGAAGAAGTAGCTGGTGGGTCCCAGCAGTCAGGGGGGAAATGTTTTTTTTTTGTGAAATACAGTGGCCCATCCGGTGGGTCCCAGCTGACTGGTGGAGGAAGAATTATTTTGCACGTAATAAGGAGCCAATTCCTTGCGGCTACCGTGGACCCAGCTGTCAGCCTCTCCACGTACAGTACTCTTCTCGTTCCTTGACCACGTTGACGACGCCGTGCCGAGAGCACCAGGGCGATGGACAATGGCGAGGCCTTGGAAGGGGATGACGTGGAGCCGGGGAAGACGTGGCAGTGGATGCCCACGTGGAGAGGAGTACGAGGGTTCACTAGTTCAACTGCGGTGTGAGGCTGCCATCACCGCAGAATAACAGGGGGTGTGGGTGAGTAGAGGGATGGCCTGGCCAGCGGTGGGAGTAGTATTTGGCGGTGAGGCCTCCGCGGCATCACAGCCGGCCACGGGTGGCAGGAGCACGTGGCACGACCGGTGCTGGTTTGGGCGGCCGGAGCAAGAAGACCAGAGGTTGAAGAAGCACTACGGCCATTGGATGGACATCGTACGGTCACTGGAGCTAGAATCATTCATATTGACTAAGTGGACAAAGCCCTCTGTCCCCGTCAACTTAGTTGTCCCACAAGTCAGCCTCCCACTATGGTGGGTCCCAGCTAGCAAGGGGTATTCATTTTTTGTGCGTAATAAGGAGGCACTTCCTTCCATGCGAAGATATAGATGGTGGGTCCGACCTGTCAGCTGGGGGAACTTATTTTCACGAAATATAGAGGCCCTTCAGGTGGGTCCCAGCTGTCAGGTGGAGGAATCATTATTTTGCGCGTAATAAGGAGGCATTTCCTTGTGTGCGGCCGTGGACCCAGCTGTCAGCCTCTCCACGCATAGACCACTTCCGATGGTGTCATTCATTGACCATGCTGACCACTCCACGCCGAGCGCATCGAAGGTGGTGGACGATGGCGAGGCCCTGGACAACAACGAGCCAGAGATGGGAAGACGCGGGAGTAGAGTCGCAAATGGAGAGATGTACGAGGGTTAACTGGTTCTAGTGCAGTGTGGTTCGGTAGTCAGTGGAGAAGAACAGGAGGTATGGAGGGGTGGAGAGATGGCCTGGCCAACGGCGGAGTAGCTCTTCACAGTGAAGCATGCTAAGCAGAGCTGCTAGCAGCATGAGGCGGGAGCAGGTGGTCCCGGTGGCGCTGGAGGAAGAAGACGAGAGATTGAAGATGGATGCCGGTCGTTGGATGTAAATCCAACGGCTAACAATGTCAGAATCATTTGTTGACTAAGTTGACAATGACTTGCGTTGGCTTCGACCTATTGGCCCATATTTCAGCCTCCAAAAATGTGGCACGTATTCAACCCATTTTTTTAGAATTTACGGTCTTTTTTTGTGGGGTAGAATTTACAGTCAATTTGATATTTTTTCTATAATTACAGTCCATTAGATGGGCTGGGTGAACAAATAATGTAGCGTCCATGCGGACCATTTATTTTTTTCCTAAAAAATTATAGGCCATTTGCACTTTCTCGAAATATACAATTTTGTTGGGCTGATTCTAATTATAATGTTGGGTTGGGCGCAACAATGTTATCAAAAAATAAACAGGGGATGAGTGTTCTGTTATAAATATATTTAAATAATAAGTGATTTATTATTACATTGGTCCTTAAATCTTACCAAGCTTTTGTACATAATCACCAGGATTTTCATTGCCAAAACAATCCAGGATTTTATTGTTAAGAAATTATTTTTATAAGTTAATAAGATGTGGGATATTGTTTTCTTACATATGTATGTATCTGTTAAATATATGATGACACTAACAATAATATATAATAACATATAAAATAATTTAAATATATAATATAGTTAGAAGGGAAATATAAGTTGGACCAGGCGTTCCTATTCTTATATAGAAAAATAGAACAAACCTCTGTGTTTTCTTTAAAAAAATACATAAATTGGGCTGCCAATGTTTCAGGAAAAATAAAATCTCGGATGGGAGGTCCATAGGCCGGTCGATACATGACGGCCCTCAAGAAAATACAAACCGGCATGTCGTGGGCTGCGCATGTTAAAAAAGAAAGCCTAGACGGGGCAGCCCAAAACCCAGCTGTTACTTGCTGCCCGAGTGATAATAAATGATACCTGCCAGCTTGCCGGCTTCGTTGTGAATTTATCTCCTATGGTAACTACGTTGAAGCACCTAAAAAAATGTAACTATGTTGAAAAATCCATGGGCCCCAACGTCAGTATAGCATTAGGAGGAAGTATTTTTTTCGATGAGGCACTTGCTTGCGTACGGCCATAGACCTGGTGGGTCCCTACTGTCCGCCTCTCCACATACAGTCCTCTCTAGATTCCTCTCGTTTGTTCAACATGTTCACAATGGCAGACAGTGGGGCCGCGGCAAGCACACAAAGGCGTAGGAGGAGATCCGACCACCTGAGGAAGTGCCTTACTAGTAACCAAACTACTGAACTAGCCTAGTGGCCAAGTGACACTACCCGACAGCTGTTCCGCCTGGGTTCGATTCCACCTGATGCAAGGAAAATATCGCCAAATTTTTTGCCTCTGCCTTTGTTGACATGTGGGTCCCCATTTTCATCTATGCACACCACGTCCAACACTTGCCAAAACTTCGTCCCTCGTTTTCTCTGTTTTTCGCACACTCGACATTGTGTGGGCATTTTGAAAATAGCATATCTTTTTGACTGTGCATCATATGAAGATGTGCTATGCATGAATGTTGATCAACATGATGTTAACTGGCTGGTAGTTCCATTTTAGACCATGAATAAAACTTCCAACATGATGTTAACACTATTTGAAAAGGCCGTGTTAATAAAAATGCTCTGCCTCTGCAAGTTGTAGTTTCTTATCTGAAACTGAACTTGCAGTTTCTTATCTGAAACTGAAACTTGTAGTTTCTTCTCGGAGAATCACATTATCTACACTTTTATACTCCTATGAAACTACATTTTTAAGTGCTAAAAATAGATCTCTAGAATTCATAAAATACTTCATATGCTCAATATTGCAAATCTGAAATTCAAAAGACATTCATATCTGAAAGTACTATCAAAATACACAACACAAAACACAATTCACAACCTGCAAATAATGACAACCCTAAGCTCCTCCTGACAATTCACAACCTGCCCGACTATTGAGCTGGGGGGGTAGTCCCCTCCTATTCCTCGATGGCAGACAACCGCCCCGTGAGATGATGTGAATGGTGAGGGAGAGGATGGTGGGGAAGCATCGTCGGGCCAACTACTTTTCTCCTCTTGCAGCTGGGTTCAGTCGACGAAGACTCCACCGGCTCGTTCTGGCATGACATCCTCACAAACAGCACCCTGTAGATGCTCGATCCATCAATCTCTGGTGGATACTCCCACCACTACTCCCTCACGATTGGATTGGGTGAATCTGTTTGTTCCATGACCCAGATGAGCAGCTCTATGTACTCCCACACGACTCCTTCCGGGAGTATCGCCGCCTTTGGCCATGGATGTCGCCGTCGCCGCTAGTTGGTCCTTGTTGTCAAACCAAGACTGTATCTCCAACATCCTAACTAGCTTCATAGGGTCGCTGATACGTCTCCAACGTATCTATAATTTTTGATTGTTCCATGCTATTATATTACCTGTTTTGGATGTTTATGGGCTTTACTTTGCACTCTTATATCATTTTTGGGACTAACCTACTAACCGGAGGCCCAGCCCGTATTGCTGTTTTTTTGCCTATTTCAGTATATCGAACAAAAGGAATATCAAACGGAGTCCAAACAGAATGAAACCTTTGGGAGCGTGATTTTTGGAACGAACGTGATCCAGAGGACTTGGAGTGCAAGTCAAGAAGCTCCCGAGGCGGCCACGAGGGTGGAGGGCGCCCCCCCATAGGGCGCACCCCTGTCTCGTGGGCCCCTCGGGCATCCACCGACGTACTTCTTCCTCCTATATATACCCATGTACCCCGAAACCATCAAGGGAGCCACCGAAGAACTATTTCCACCATCGTAACTTTTTGTATCCGCGAGATCCTATCTTGGAGCCTTCGTCGGCGCTCCGTCGGAGGGGGAATCGACCACGAAGGGCTTCTACATCAACACCATAGCCTCTCAGATGAGTTGTGAGTAGTTTACCACAGACCTTCGGGTCCATAGTTATTAGCTAGATGGCTTCTTCTCTCTTTTTGGATCTCAATACCATGTTCTCCTTCCTCTTCTTGGAGATCTATTCGATGTAACTCTTTTTGCGGTGTGTTTGTCGAGATCCGATGAATTGTGGGTTTATGATCAAGTTTATCTATGAGAAATATTTGAATCTATTCTGAATTCTTTTATGTATGATTGAGTTATCTTTGCAAGTCTCTTCGAATTATCGGTTTGGTTTGGCCTACTAGATTGATCTTTCTTGCCATGGGAGAAGTGCTTAGCTTTGGGTTCAATCTTGCGGTGTCCTTTCCCAGTGATAGCAGGGGCAGCAAGGCACGTATTGTATTGTTGCCATCAAGGATAAAAAGATGGGGTTTATATCATATTGCATGAGTTTATCCCTCTACATCATGTCATCTTTCTTAAAGTGTTACTCTGTTCTTATGAACTTAATACTCTAGATGCATGCTGGATAGCGGTCGATGTGGAGTAATAGTAGTAGATGTAGGTAGGAGTCAGTCTACTTGTCACGGACGTGATGCCTATATACATGATCATGCCTAGATAATCTCATAATTATTCGCTTTTCTATCAATTGCTCGACAGTAATTTGTTCACCCACCATAATACTTATGCTATCTTGAGAGAAGCATCTAGTGAAACCTATGGCCCCCGTGTCTATCTCTTATCATATAAGCTTTCAATCTACTTTTATTTGCATCTTTACTTTTCCAATCTATATCATAAAACACCAAAAATATATTTATCTTATCATAATATCTCTATCAGATATCACTTTCGCAAGTGGCCATGAAGGGATTGACAACCCCTTTATTGCGTTGGTTGCGAGTTCTTTGTTTGTTTGTGTAGGTGTGTGGGACTTGTGAGGAGCCTCCTACTGGATTGATACCTTGGTTCTCAAAAACTGAGGGAAATACTTACGCTACCGTGATGCATCACCCTTTCCTCTTCAAGGAAAACCAACTCAAGCTCAAGACGTAGCAAGAAGGATTTCTGGCGCCGTTGCTGGGGAGGTCTTCGCTCAAGTAAAGACATACCAAATACCCATCACAAACTCATCTCCCTCGCATTTACATTATTTGCCATTTGCCTCTTGCTTTCCTATCCCCCACTTCACCTTTGCCATTTTATTCGCCCTCTCTTTCCCAATCTCCTCTCTTTTCCGCTTGCCCTCTTCTTCCTCTCTCTTTCGCTTGCCTTTTTCTGTGTGCTTGTGTGTTGGATTACTTGTTGCCATGGCGCAAGATAATACCAAATTGTGTGATTTCTCCAATACCAATAATAATGATTTCCTTAGTACTCTGATTGCTCCTCTTAATGATGTTGAGTCTTGTGAAATCAATTCTGCTTTTCTCAATCTTGTTATGAAAGATCAATTCTACGGCCTTCCTAGTGAAGATGCCTCTACCCATCTAAACAATTTTGTTGATTTGTGTGAGATGCAAAAGAAAAAAGATACGGATAATGATATTGTTAAATTGAAGTTATTTTCGTTTTCACTTAGAGAACGTGCTAAAGTTTGTTTTCGTCTTTGCCTAAAAATAGTATTGATTCTTGGAACAAGTGTAAATATGCTTTTATCTCTAAGTATTTTCCTCTCGCTAAGATCATCACTCTTAGGAACGATATTATGAATTTTAAACAATTTGATCATGAGCATGTTGCCCAATCTTGGGAAATAATGAAATTGATGATTCGCAATTGCCCAACTCATGGTTTGAATTTATGGATGATCATACAATTTTTTAGTGCCAGATTGAATTTTGCTTCTAGAAATCTTTTAGATTCGGCCGTGGGAGGCACGTTTATGGAAATCTCCTTAGGAGAAGCTACAAAACTCCTTGATAATATCATGGCTAATTATTCTCAATGGCACAACGAATGATCTACTAGTAAAAAAGTGCATGCTATAGAAGAAATTAATGTTTTGAGTGGAAAGATGGATGAGCTTATGAAATTGTTTGCTACTAAGAGTGCTCCTATTGATCCCAATGATATGCCTTTGTCTACTTTGATTGAGAATAATAATGAATCTATGGATGTGAATTTTGTTGGTAGGAATAATTTTGTAACAATGCTTATAGAGGAAACTTTAATTCTAGACCGTTCCCTAGTAATTCCTCTAATAATTATGGCAATTCCTACAATAATTCTTATGGTAATTTTAATAAGATGCCCTCTGATTTTGAAAATAGTGTGAAAGAATTTATGATCTCTCAAAAGAATTTTAATGTATTGCTTGAAGAAAAATTGCTTAAAATTGATGATTTGGCTAGGAACGTTGATAGACTTTCTCTTGAAATTGGTTCTCTAAAACTTAGAGCTGCTCCTCCTAAGCATGATATCAATGAGTCTCTAAAAGCTATGAGAAGTTTCATTGACGAGTGCAAAGAAAGAACCGCTAGATTGCGTGCTAAGAAAGATTGCTTTGTTAAAGCGTGTTCTTCAAGTTTCCATGAAAATAATGATGAACATCTTAAAGTTATTGATGTATACCCTATTAGATCTTTGTTTTGAAATATGAATCTTAGTAATAATGGGACTGGCAGTGAATCAACTTTGGTTAAAAGGCGTTCCGATAATTTGGAGTTTTTAGATCTTGATGCTAAATTTGGTAAAAGCGGGATTGGAGAGGTCAAGACTTTAAATAGCATTGAACCCACTATCTTGGATTTCAATGAATTTTATTATGGTAATTTTTCTTTAGAAAGTTGTATTTCCTTGTTGCAATCCGTTGTGAATTCTCCTCATGCTTATAGTCAAAATAAAGCCTTTATCAAACATATTGTTGATGCCTTGATGCAATTTTTTGATGAAAAACTTAATTTGGAAGTTTCTATACCTAGAAAACTTAATGATGAGTGGGAACCTACTATAGAGATTAAAATTAAAGATTATGAGTGTTTTGCTTTTATGTGATTTGGGTGCTAGTGTTTCCACGATTCCGAAAACTTTATGTGATATTCTAGGTTTCCATGATCTTGATGATTGCTCTTTAAATTTGCACCTTGCGGATTCCACCATTAAAAAGCTAATGGGAAGGATCAATGATGTTCTCATTGTTGCAAAAAGAAATTTTGTGCCCGTAGATTTTATCGTTCTTGATATAGATTGCAATCTTTCTTGTCCTATTATTCTTGGTAGACCTTTCCTTAGAACGATTGGCGCGATTATTGATATGAAGGAAGGGAATATTAGATTCCAATTTCCACTAAGGAAAGGCATGGAGCACTTTCCAAGAAAGAAAATCAAATTACCTTATGAATCTATCATGTGAGCTACTTATGAATCAAGTGCCAAAGATGGCACTAGTTAGATCTATCCTTGCTTTTATGCCTAGCTTGGGGCGTTAAACAATAGCGCTAGTTGGGAGGCAACCCAATTTTATTTGTGTTCTTTGTTTTTATTCCTGTTTAGATATAAATTTTGCATCACCTTTCTTTTTGGATGTGTTTTCATGTTTTATTTAGTATTTGTGCCAAGTAGAACCTATAGGATAACCTATGGTATGAGTTAATTTGATTCTGCTAAAAAACAGAAACTTTGCGCTCACGAGAAAAAATTCAATAAATCACGGAAATGTGCTTTTGCGTTCGTTCTTTTTGATGTAGATCAATAGATAAATTTCTTAGAATGTCCTATTTTGGTAGGATTTTTGGAGTTCCAGAAGTAACCGATAGTTACAGATTGCTACAGACTGTTCTGTTTTTGATAGATTCTGCCTTTCGTGTGTTGTTTGCTTATTTTGATGCATCTATGGCTAGTATTTAAGGGTATGAACCATAGAGAACTTGGAATATAGTAGGTTTATCACCAGTATAAAAAAAGAATGATTTCATTACAGTACCTTATGTGGTGGTTTTTCTTTCTTTCACTAACAGAGCTTATGATATTTCCTGTTGAGTTTTGTGTTGTGAAGTTTTCAAGTTTTGGGTAAAGATTTGATGGACTATGGAATAAGGAGTGGCAAAAGCCTAAGCTTGGGGATGCCCAAGGCACCCCAAGATATTCAAGAATAGCCAAAAGCCTAAGCTTGGGGATGCCCCCGGAAGGCATCCCCTCTTTCATCTTCGTTCATTGGTAACTTTACTTGGAGCTATATTTTTATACGCTACATGATATGTGTTTTGCTTGGAGCGTCTTGTATGATATTAGTCTTTGCTTGTTAGTTTACCACAATCATCCTTGCTGTACACACCTTTTTGGAGAAGCCCACTTGATTGGAATTTATTAGAATACTCTATGTGCTTCACTTATATCTTTTGAGCTAGATAATTTTGCTCTATGTGTTTCACTTATATTTTCTAGAGCACGGCGGTGGCTTTATTTTGAAGAAATTGTTGATCTCTCATGCTTCACTTATATTATTTTGAGAGTCTTTTAGAACAGCATGGTATTTTCTATGGTTATAAATTTGGTCCTAGAATGATGGGCATCCTAGTTAGGTATAATAAAAACTATCATAGAAAGTGCATTAAAAGCTATGATCAATTTGATGCTTGATAATTGTTTTGAGATATGAAGGTGGTAATATTAGAGTCATGCTAAATGGGTAATTATGAAACTGAGAAATACTTGTGTTGAAGTTGGCAAGTCCCATAGCATGCACGTATGGTAAAAGTTATGTGACAAATTTGTTGCATGGGATGCTCTTTTAATTGCTTTCCTTATGAGTGGAGGTCGGGATCGCGCGATGGTTAACTCCTACCAACCCTTCCCCTAGGAGCATGCGTAGTAGTACGTTGCTTCGAGGTCAAGTAGACTTTTGCAATAAGTATATGAGTTCTTTATGACTAATGCGAGTCCATGGACATACGCACACTTACCCTTCCACTTTGCTAGCCTCTATTATGCCGCACAACTTTCGCCGGTATTGTGAACCCATTATTTACCTTCCTCAAAACAGGCACCATACCTACCTATTATGGTATTTCCATAGCCATTCCGAGATATATTGCCATGCAACTTTCCACCGTTCCATTATTATGACACACTCCATCATTGTCATATTGCTCTTTGCATGATCATGTAGTTGACATAGTATTTGTGGCAAGGCCACCTTCATAATTTTTCATACATGTCACTCTTGATTCATTGCATATCCCGGTACACCACCAGAGGCATTCACATAGAGTCATATTTTGTTCTAAGTATTGAGTTGTAATTCTTGAGATTGTAAATCAATAAAAGTGTGATGATCTTCATTATTAGAGCATTGTCCCAAGTGAAGAAAGGATGATGAAGACTGTGATTCCCCCACAAGTCGGGATGAGACTTCGGACTTTACAAAAATAAAAGAGGCCAAAGAAGCCCATATAAAAAAGAGGCCAAAGAAGCCCATATAAAAAAGAGGCCAAAGAAGCCCACCAAACAGAAAAAAAGAAAAAAGGGGGAAAAGAAAAAGAAAAAGAAAGAAATGATGAGAGAAAAAGAGAGAAGGGACAATGCTACTATCTCTTTTTCCACACTTGTGCTTCAAAGTAGCACCATGGCCTTCATGATTGAGAGTCTCTTATGTTGTCACTTTCATATACTAGTGAGAATTTTTCATTATAGAACTTGGCTTGTATATTCCAATGATAGGCTTCCTCAAAACCCCCTAGGTATTCGTGAGCAAGCAAGTTGGATGCACACCCACTTAGTTTCTTTTGTTGAGCTTTCATACATTTATAGCTCTAGTCCATCCGTTGCATGGCAATCCCTACTCACTCACATTGATATGTATTAATGGGCATCTACATAGCCCGTTGATACGCCTAGTTGATGTGAGACTATCTGCTCCCTTTTTGTCCTCACAACCACCACCATATGCCACATAAAGTGCTATGTCCATGGCTTGCGCTCATGTATTGCATAAGAGTTGAAAAAGCTGAAGCGCGTTAAAAAGTATGAACCAATTGCTTGACTGAAACCGGGGTTGTGCATGATGGGAGTATTTTGTGTGATAAAGATAAAGCATGGCCTAACTATATGATTTTGTAGGGATGAGCTTTCTTTGGCTATGTTATTTTGATAGGACATGATTATTTGTTAGTATGCTTCGAAATATTATTATTTCTATGTTTTATAAGCTTTTATCTTGAATCATTTGGATCTGAACAAATCATGCCACAATAAAGAAAATTACATTGAGAATTATGCTAGGTAGCATTACACATCAAAAATTCTATTTTTATCATTTACCTACTCGAGGACGAGCGGGAATTAAGCTTGGGGATGCTTGATACGTCTACAATGTATCTATAATTTTTTATTGTTCCATGCTATTATATTACCTGATTTGGATGTTTATGGGATTTACTTTACACTTTTATATCATTTTTGGGACTAACCTACTAACCGGAGGCCCAGCCCATATTGTTGTTTTTTTGCCTATTTCAGTATATCGAAGAAAAGGAATACCAAACAGAGTCCAAACGGAATGAAACCTTCGGGAGCGTGATTTTTGGAACGAACGTGATCCAGAGGACATGGAGTGCAAGTCAAGAAGCTCCCGAGGCAGCCACGAGGGTGGAGGGCGCCCCCCCTATAGGGCGCGCCCCCTGTCTCGTGGGCCCCTCGGGCATCCACCAACGTACTTCTTCCTTCTATATATACCCATGTACCCCAAACCATCAAGGGAGCCACCGAAGAACTATTTCCACCACAGTAACTTTCTATATCCGCGAGTTCCCATCTTGGAGCCTTTGTCGGCGTTCCATCAGAGGGGGAATCGACCACAGAGGCACTAGTAGAAAAGGGGGCAATGGTCCAGGCCAGGTCAGCCCATTAGTCCCGGTTCAATCCAGAACCGGGACCAATGGGAGCATTTGACCCGGTTCGGGAGCCCCGGGGGCCGGCCGGGCCACGTGGGCCATTGGTCCCGGTTCGTCTGGACCTTTTGGTCCCGGTTGGTGGGACGAACCGGGACCAATGGGCCTGGCTCCTGGCCCACCACCATTGGTCTCGGTTGGGGGCATGAACCGGGACCAAAGGACGCCCATTAGTCCCGGTTCATACCACCAACCGGGACTGAAGTGTTGGTCCTCGTTGCGGCCAGAGTTTAGTCCCACCTCGCCAACTGAAGGGGGCTCACACCGGTTTATTTAACTATATATAGAAGTAGTTTGTAGTAAGTGCTACTTTATTTATTTATAGTAAGTGCTACTTTATTTATTTATAGTAAGTGCTTAGTAGTTGAACTAGATAGTTGATTTAATTAATAAAAACTACTTTATTTAACTATATATAGAAGTACGTAGTTCCCGCATCAACATCGACGATGCCTATCCCGCATCCTCATCGTCATCGACTCGGCGGTGGAGGCCTGCTTGATCAGGGCCATGTTCGGGACTGGGCTCCGCCGGGCTGGTATTGGGAGGTGCTACCTTCTGGGGGACGTAGGTTGGTGAGGAGGCAGCCCGTTGTTTACCCGAACCTTGTTTGGTGGCGGTCACGTGGGCCAGTGACGGTGCCGAGGCTTCCTGACACCGCGGAGGTGGTACGTCACCGTGTCAGCAAGGAGGACGAGCACGACCGTCGCTACATGGTTGCGTTGGAGGGTAGGTTCGACAATACCTGGCAGGTTCTTCAGGGATCTCACTGGAGCTATGATCCTGTGAACGTTCCTTATCTTTGGGTGTCCATCGCCCGCGATGATACCCGTCGGGCGCTACGGTTCTAGCTGTATTAATTAGCGATGCTATATGTATGATAGTATTCAAGGAGTATTCGACGATGTACGGACACAAGAGATGATGTACTTTTGGTTATAATTGAATGCATACTAATTTGAATACTACTTTATTTTACGATTTGGTTTTGCTTATTGAATGCTCATATTGGAAAAGTACTCCTACTTTGAATGCTAAAATTGAAGAGCACTCCATGCAGAAATCTAGGAGCCCCCCTCCATCATCCACGCAGTCGTGGGGGTAGCTTCTCCTTCATTCCCGTGTGCTAGACAATTTGTTGTAATAATGCACTCGGGAATGAAAGGAGGAGCTACATACCATCACCGATAGTCAACCCGTGATTAATAATAATGATCTAATTTAGGTTTTTAGTACATATATTTCATATTTGAATTATGAACTTAGGCCGGAAATGTCGTACTCGGACGATGAAAACCGCCCGGGGGAGTGCGATTGGTGCCACGACGACCGAGGTATGTGCGACAGGTTCATTCTGCTGGACGAAGATCGGCGCTTCAGCATTAAGCTTGAGGAGACCTTCGATGTTCATACGATACGCAACGACGACAATAGTTTTTTTCGTAATTAATCACGACTTCAACTATTTTAACATGTATTTTTCATCTTTTCCAATTCAACTAGCTTATCCCATGCTTTGCAAGACGCTATGTCTTGGAGAGGATGGGTTTTGAAGACCATGAAAGTATGGAAACCAAAAAAATTATCCTAAGTACCCATCATGGTGTGGATATTCAAGTAAAGCTGTACAATGCTCAGAGTGTAACCCATTTTGGTTGCAAAAACTGGGAAGCACTTTGCAAGATGTATGGTTTTGATGAGGGTATGCTTGTCACCATGGATCTTGGTGATCCTACAATCGCGCAAGAGAGACCTATGATTTTCGTCCTTGTGGATACACCTCCAATTCTTCCCCCATGTGAGCTTAACATAGTTATTAAGTAATTTATATTGTTTATTTCAAAATAGTTGACAACTTATTCTCCATTGACAGCTTATTTTCATTCTTCAAAGAATGTGCGAAGATGGTAGACATAACCTACTACACCGAAGGCTCTGAACTAACTTACCAGGAGAAAAATCATCTGGTCGCATTTTGTACTGATCTTGAGAATTACAATGTCTACAATCGAACTCCTCAACATTATGGTCAATACGTGCCACTAGTGCACATGTTGAACTACGGTAACTACCATGGAGATACCCTGGTAAGATTTTTTACTATTACGACATCCGTGCATATTTTTGCACACTTCTAAAACTAGTACATCATATCATTGCTAACTACGAAGTTATTACTATGTTTTTCAACAGATAATCCCGAATGATTGTGTGCCTCATCTGATGTATACACATGGTAGCCTTCATGTTTTGAACATACAACCAGGTCTTCCTACGAATCTGAACTGTCCATACCGGGTTTCTAAAAGAAGTGGAGACATGACAATCAAAGAATGGAAAAAATGTATGGACAGTCGTAAGGAGCTTCTTGGAAGCAACATTCAGCGAAGGGCAAAAATTGGAGACAGGATGATCGCCATTCTTCATAATGGAGAGTCAGGGTCTATATTGTTTTATGCTATTTTACCTTAAGGGTGTTTAGGTCCTACCTGATACTGATGATCATGTGCTAAGAACAATTATGTATGGTTGGGTTCGATGACTATGAGGATGATGATCGTATGACTTATTATTAATAACGAGTAGAAGTTGTATGAGGATGCATAGGACGAGTACTTGTTATTATATATGCTGATGTATGCGAGCATGCATGAGTTATTATATCAGCGGGTAAAATGAACATATATAGCAGCAGCGTTGGTAAACCAAGGACGAAGATATAAGAGAGGACACTTCTCTCTATTAGCTAGTTAATATAACAACCTAAAAATAACCCCAAAAACCCCTAAAGCAGCCACATCAAAAAAACATGGACTTTTGGTCCAGGTTGGTGCCACCAACCGGGACCAAAGGCCCCCTGACTGGGTCGGCGCACAGGGCCACGTGGAGGCACATTAGTCCCAGTTCGTGTTTGAACCGGGACTAATGGGTGGAGGTATTAGTAACGACCCATTAGTCCCGGTTTATGAACCGGGACTAAAGGCCCTTACGAACCAGGACTATTAGGTGTTTTTCTACTAGTGAGGGCTTCTACATCAACACCATAGCCTCTCTGATGAGTTGTAAGTAGTTTACCACAGACCTTCGGGTCCATAGTTATTAGATAGATGGCTTCTTCTCTCTTTTTGGATCTCAATACCATGTTCTCCTTCCTCTTCTTGGAGATCTATTCGATGTAACACTTTTTGCAGTGTGTTTGTCGAGATTCGATGAATTGTGGGTTTATGATCAAGTTTATCTATGAGAAATATTTGAATCTCCTCTGAATTCTTTTATGTATGATTAAGTTATCGTTGCAAGTCTCTTCGAATTATCGGTTTGGTTTGGCCTACTAGATTGATCTTTCTTGCCATGGGAGAAGTGCTTAGCTTTGGGTTCAATCTTGCGGTGTCCTTTCCCAGTGACAGCTGGGGCAGCAAGGCACGTATTGTATTGTTGCCATCGAGAATAAAAAGATGGGGTTTATATCATATTGCATGAGTTTATCCCTCTACGTCATGTCATCTTTCTTAAAGCGTTACTCTGTTCTTATGAACTTAATACTCTAGATGCATGCTGGATAGAGGTCGATGTGTGGAGTAATAGTAGTAGATGCAGGCAGGAGTCGGTCTAGTTGTCACGGACATGATGTCTATATACATGATCATGCCTAGATAATCTCATAATTATTCGCTTTTCTATCAATTGCTCGACAGTAATTTTTTCACCCACCGTAATACTTATGCTATGTTGAGAGAAGCCTCTAGTGGAACCTATGCCCCCCGGGTCTATCTCTTATCATATAAGCTTTCAATCTACTTTTATTTGCATCTTTACTTTTCCAATCTATATCATAAAACACCAAAAATATATTTATCTTATCATATTATCTCTATCAGATCTCACTTTCGCAAGTGGTCGTGAAGGGATTGGCAACCCCTTTATTGTGTTGGTTGTGAGTTCTTTGTTTGTTTGTGTAGGTGCATGGGACTTGTGAGGAGCCTCCTACTGGATTGATACCTTGGTTCGCAAAAACTGAGGGAAATACTTACGCTACCGTGTTGCATCACCCTTTCCTCTTCAAGGAAAACCAACGCAAGCTCAAGACGTAGCAGTCGTTGTCTGCGATCCTCACGTATCGGTTGTACTCCTCCATCGATCTACTTCTCCACAACACCTTCACTCGCTGGCAGTGGTTTTTGAATGGAAGAGGAGAGGAGAAGCGCTGGTTTTGGATTAGAATGGGAGAGGAGCGACACTGGTTTTGGATTGGAACAGGAGAGGAGGGGCGGTGGTTTTGGAATGGAAGAGGAGAGGAGTGGCGCTGGATTTAGATTGGAACAGGAGAGGAGCGGCGGTGGTTTAAGAGGAGAAGAGCGGAAGAGTGGCGCTAGTCTTGGAAGTATTTTTTTGTTTTGCGTATTGTGGGTCAAAGTTTGACCACGTACTGTCTTTGACAAGCAAAATGTGAATGCATGTCAC
The DNA here is from genome assembly GCF_018294505.1 of Triticum aestivum. Lineage (NCBI taxonomy): Eukaryota > Viridiplantae > Streptophyta > Magnoliopsida > Poales > Poaceae > Triticum > Triticum aestivum. The sequence goes on along the minus strand of NC_057795.1, from coordinate 95,552,050 downwards.
CAAAAGTTGTATCATTTGGTTTGTATCTGACTGTACTTTCAAATTATATTATTTTTGCAACGTATAACATATATTCTATTTGTGAAAATCATGGTCAATTATGACCCAGAATAAAAGGGAGACTAGTTAATATGGGGTCACTTTCTTAATTGAAGGGTAAATTGATTTTGATTTTGATCCAGTCACAGTGCGCCGGCCCTCTCGTCCAATCCTAAATCGCTGCCGCACGCTCCTCTCCCTCTTCTCCATTGCAAAACCACCTCCTCTCCTGTCCATCATCTCCATTCCAAAACCACTGTCTCGCCTCTCCCTCTTCTCCATTGCAAAACCACCTCCTCTCCTCTCCATCATCTCCATTCCAAAACCACCATTGCGTCTCTCCCTCTTCTCCATTGCAAAACCACCCCCTCTCCTCTCCATCATCTCCATTACAAAACCACCATGTCGCCTCTCCTTCTTCTATATTGCAAGACCACTATCTCTCCTCCCATCTTCCAAAGCTAGCACCAGACCACTCAGAAGGACATCTATGGAGAGGATGCAGCAACGAATCAGGCAGATCGCCGGTGGCGACCAGGCAAAGTTAGCCAGGTTGAAGGAGATCCTTACTTGGTTTGACAATGGGTGGGAGATTTTGAGGACGACGAGGACCATGTGGCAATGTATGCGAAAGAGCGAGACGGTGGCGATATACTCCTCGGCGGCAGTCATGCAGCAGTCCTTCGATTTCATCGACTATCTCCTCTGGGCGATGGAGCAGACAGATTTGTCCGAGGCGAAAGTCAGGCGAAGGTGGTGGGCATACAGGTCGAAGGTCGAGCACCCAGAGGATAACGAATCAATCGAGTACGGTGTGCCATTCGTGAGGGTGCAGAGCCAGCCTGAGCCATAGGAGTATTCATTCTCCCACCGGAAGAGGAGGTCGGATGGCGCGACGTCGCTTCCCCACCATTCTCCATAGTTCCCTCGAGGCTCGCCTCATTTCAACGGCGGCGGTAGGGTTTAAGGTAAGCTTCGCACCAACCTAATCTTCCATCTGCTCATGCTTACAATCAATGTGACAGCTAATGAAAATCATGCTTACAATCAGTCTCCGAGTACTACGCCAATCACCCTAAAATAGATCTAGACCTTTGGGTCAAAGTTGTGACACTGTGTACAAATAAAGAAAAATAGATTGGTGCTTCTTCTAGAAAAGAGTACTCCCTAGAAAACCGCCAATATAAGCTACTAGTAGTTGGTTAGAGGATTTGCTGCCAAGAAAGATCCGTCCACAGAGAGCGCCACACATCCCACTGGTGGTGGTGGATGCCAATGCGTGCATGAAGCATGGTTGGTGCCGGTAATTTTTACTTGGCACACCTCGCACTCTGCATATATGCCGGTTCCATCCGTACATTTGTGCAGTTCCACAAAAATGCAGCTGAATAACCCCGTTTGCACAAATAATGAAAAAGCGTGATTACATTATAGTGGCACTAGTTGATGAAACATACACTAATAAATAGAAGAAATTATTGTGATATTATCATAATATGCCATGTTGCGAGGGCGAGATGGGCCCTGCAATGCCTCATACAGTACGCCTCATACTGGAAATCATCCCAAGTCTCCTTGATACACCTTCTGCCAGTGATGAACATCAGTGTACAATGGTAGTACAAGGAGGGTCCTTGAGACATTCAAATCTCTATTTTTGTGCAGATCAACTAAAATTAAGCACCCCAGTTTGCAGAAACGTTTAAACATTAACAATGGGAATAGTTGATGAAACATACATTAACAAATAGAAGCACTTTCTTTATCTACATTGGAAATGAAATGATAGAGAGGACACTCACTCTATTTTAACTGTATTATTAGTTCATTTTATCAGTGACACTAGGGTCGAGCAGGTGGAAAACGAGGTGTACCGTCCGTCTCAAGGATGGAGGCCGGGGGTGCTTAGACTGGGATGCTGAAGCTCGCTCTTTCAGTCCCTATCTTCCCCCTGATGTTTCTGTGGTAGCATTTGGGTTGTAATCCAAACTTGTTCGAGCTGGTGCTGCATCCCCCTACCTGCCTGGCTTATGTGGCGAACTTGTCTCCTGCTAGTACTCAGTCTGTTCTAGTAGTAGTTGCATAACTGCCCATTTACACTGAGATGTTTTCGGATAATGGTTCTCTATGGTTGGTTTTCTTTAATGAAATCGGAGGGAACCCCCTCTTTCGATATAGAAAAAAACAATGGCACTGGCGGTGCCAAAACATTGCCTCAAATTAATAGTGCCACTAGATTAAGGTGCAAAATAATAATATTACTGCTTTATCATGGCAGTGTGAAAATAGTAGCACAAGAGCAGGATCAACATGCAAGATCTTTGGCAAACGGTCAAACCAAAAAGGAACTTACCTCGTGATGGGAACCATATCTGCAGTCAAAGCCACAAGGGATGACACTAGTCACCAACATGGATGATTCAATTCATGGGACCTTTTAGTGCGGTTCACCTAAAATGAAGCAATGTCCCATGAGCTAGCAGCTTCTTCTTATTTTTTTAAAGAAAAGTGCTCCAGCCCCGGTTCCATTTCCATCAAATAACGAAACCCACAGAGCTTCTTCTTCATTAGTTGCAATAAAATTGAGCAGCATCAAGGTTGGTCGTGAAGCTCCTGGAATGTTCAACTATAATTTGGATATCATTTGTGCAGTTCAACTACGATCAAGCGTGAAATGTATATCTCTGTTTGAACAAAAAAGGTGGAAAGGAGGGTGACTAACAAGTGATGAAACATGCATCAAATGAAAAGAAGCATGTTCCTTATCTGAATGGAAATCCTACAAGGACAGTAGAAATTTCTAAAGCAGCAACATTGCTAGATATTAGTGTGGGCATTAGGATTAACTATGACAACCGTTAAATACGACATTACTTTAATGGTGCCATTGCTTCATTTTACCAGTAACGTTACATTAACAGCTGCTACAGAGTCAGTATTTGGGCACGGGAGAGTAGGCAGACTAGGAAAGTTGCATTTCTAACATAAAGAAGCAACTTATCTTAATTCGAAATTTAGCACGACATGAAAAAAGTGCCATTGATTCATATTACTGGAGGCATTACATTGAAAACAACATTAGTTTAACGTGTCCTTACTTTTAATAGTGCGACCGCTACATTTTTCTAGTGGCATTACATAAGAGTGGCTCGGGGCAACAAACATCAGAACAAGATATCTGGGTTGGTCCCATTTTTGTTCGGTATAGCCACCATATACTGTGTGAGGCTAGCAAATCTAGTGCTGGACTTACTCTGTTGACTTGTCCCCAGTCCCCACTTTCTTTCCTTTTTCAACCAATAGATCGGGTTTATATTGAGTTTGTACTGTGTTTCACTTTATTTCCCTATTAGACCTATAGACCAGTTGGATAGCCAGTCTCTGCTACTTTTCGCCCCCATTATTTCCTCTTTCGACCAAGTCCTATATTCAGGTAACAAATCTTCCCCCACCCCACCCCCTTTCTTCATTGTTTGAACCAAGTAGTACTAGATTCGAGTGCATGAACTAGTTTTATCTCTTAACAGTAAAAAATTAGGTGGTTTTCGAACAGCCAATCGATCCTATCTACGAGGGGGCCTGAGAAATAGTAAAAGATACAAATGCAGCAACGTCAGGAGCTCGGGAAGTAGAGCAAGGCCGGTTTTGAAAGAAATTATACCCAAGGGTCGCCGGGATGTCGCTAGGTGGGCGGTGGGAGGCTGGATCTGCCCACACTCCGGTAGCAAGGAAGAAGGGGTCAGAGGCCCTCCCTCACCAACGGTGCTTGGGAAAGAACGACAAGGCACGCTGATCGGGACGCGCCAGCAGTGGGTAAGAGCGATCACCGAGGACGACCGCGTGAACGTTGCACCTTCTCACCTTCCTCGGTGGAGAGGATACGGCTGGATCTGTGACCAGTGGTGAGCAAAGGGAGAGAGTGTGGCCACCGCTGTCGTGTTTAGATCTGGAGAGGACGAGACAGTGTGAAGAGAGCAACACTAGCAAGCAAGCGCGGAGGCTCCTGCCTATATAGTGGAGTACTAGTTTTCTTTTGTCAACCGGAGCCAGCTTGACCTTGTCAATGACTGTCGAGAAGTCTTCATGCACGTGCCCCGGAGGCGTAGTTGTCGTCATTTTGATCTGAAGCACCAGATTATAACATATAACACGAAAAAATGCTACATGAAAATAAATCATAACCTCACTGCCCAAAGGAGACAAGATGAATCCCGATGGATAAACTAGACGAGGATCAAAGCTCAAATTAAAGATAAACTCGTAGAAAAGGGGTCTGTCAATAGATGTCCTAATTAACATAGCCGGCTTGACCTAGATGGCAACCGAGTAGTCTTCATGCATGTGCCCCCAATGACTAGCCCAACTGAGTTGTCGCTGTTTAACCCTCACAGTGATTCGAAGAGCATGACACCTAATTTTGCGGAATGACAAGAAACCCTTTTTTAGATTTATCACCAGAACTACAACCCTGTACAACACAGCCTGCACGATATGTAAACGATAGACAATCCAGGCGTGTCTGCTGGAGTCTGGTCACATGCATGGACGAGTTGATCTTCTGTCTTGCAGGGATCATTCAGGCACCAACGTATGTACAACACTTCTCTAGTACTATCGCTCGTCTCTCTCTTCTATTAAGTCACCCGACTTGCGGGGTCGGGGAGTGTGCCTATGGTCGGTTCTCAATTGCAGTCCCACATATGTGTGCAAACACAATATGACGTGCGTTCCATTTGGAGAGTCGCGTGCCAGACTGACCGATCGTCTGGGGTGCGACGCGAACGCGACGGGCGTGTTGTATACTCCGTACATGTGTACCACCGTTTTCTTAAGGCTTTCCTCCATGGCGCAATCCATGGATACAAAATTAGTATATTGTACTATTTAAAAGTCAAGGGCGGGGCTTTTCCTGCGCGATAAGCAGGGCAGTTCCGCCTAGTCGGTTCGACAGAGATGCGAGAAGATGAGGGGGTAGGCTGCTGCAAACGTAGGGCTGTGTGATTTGACAGCGAGTTACTGCTGGACAGGTGGGGCCCGTGATTTGACTTACCATTATCATTTTAACTGTGGTGCTATGACCGGTGTGAGTCTCCTGATTCCTGACCACCTCCATACAGGTGCCTCTCCCAATGCTCCACCATGTAGAGGCTGGCTCTTGCATGAGATCCCACTCCTCCTCTTTTGCCTTGCCTCTTTCCTCCACATATGCAAAAATGCCATGTAAAGCGGGCTTATAGCTCACTTTGTACTTACTTGCTCCTACAGGTGCTAAGCTTGCCAGATAGGCATAAAGTCTGATGTGACAAGTTAATTAAGAAGAGAGAGACTAGTTTGGTGACCCAAGGAAGAAACTGTGCTAAGCGCATGTACCTAGGTGAAAAGACAATTTTGAGTCTATAGCTAATTAAATGAAGCAAACTTAGCAACAAAAAACTAAGCATCTATGCATAGGGGACTTGATTGCTAAGCCATTTAATGCCCTTAGCACCTCATCTAAGCACCATTTCATTGGAAGAGGTCACTCCTTGGCAAATGCAATAAATACTACAAAGAAAGAGATAGAGAGAAGTAAAAAATACCCTTATAGCCAACCTTATAGATAACCTTGTTGTAGTATGAGTGACTAAGTGATGACTATGTATGACATGCCAACATCAGATAGCCTAATGCACCATGTTAAATCTCCAAGGGTGCGACCGTGCGAGCGAGGCGATGGTCATGGTAGGCGTGACCATGATGCGGGCTGCTGGCAGCCCTTGGATCTAAGATCGAACGGTCACATGCTAAGTTGCTCAAAATTTGCAGAATAACCCTCCAGGATAAGATATTCACCCATAGGTCTAGAATCACGCCATGCAACCGTTTGATCTTAGATCCAAGGGCTCTCAGAAGCCCGTATCATGGGAGAATGGAAATCTTCCTATCACCTATAATTTTGTCGACGCTTGACATGACATCGAAAGCCATTTAATTGGGCGTCGAGTAGACATAACATCTAATTGGGACACCATAGTACTATGCATGAATCCATTTATCCACAAAGCAAGCCACTACCCTGCTGTTCGCACGCCCCACTCAGCATTTTTACAATTGAAAAACCGCTGGCAGTTCGCTCCTACTCGTCCCCGGACGTCCTTTCACATTATGGCAGTTCGCTCCTAGTCATCTTGTACTTTCACATTACGGTAGTTCCACTAATCCTAACCCTCCTCCCAAATCCATGGCGTCCCAAATCTCTATGATTGGCGGTGAGTACAAGGTCAGAACCATCACCGGTGATGAGTTCAACGTCATCTACACCCGTTCTTCTGAGATGGTGAAAGGATGCCTTGCTCGCTTCAGACGGATGTTCAAAAACTCAAATGATGAGTGGGTCGCTGGGCTAGATGTTGAGTACACCACAGTCCTGGGACAAGAGAAGGATCTAAAGGAGGAAGAGAATAAGAAGCCCACCGTGATCTAGGTTTGGGTGCATGACTTATGCTTGGCCTACCACATATACCATGCCGACGTTGAGTGCCAGGACTTTAAGAACTTCCTCACGGACGGCCTAGTCAAATTCGTTACTGTAGACTTTATGAACAACAGAAGGGTCCTGGGTCGGATAGGCCTCGTTGTAGGAACCCCTTCAACCTGCAGAAGAATCAACTGCTGCCCTCTCGTGATCATCCTTCAATGCTGACCCTGGCAGGAGCCATGGTTCATCCTTCGTACGGTAAACTAGAGAAACCTCCGCACACGTTTCATCGTCATGCATGGTAGTGGAATGTACTTGATATAAACCACATCCAGTATGATGCAATCGATGGCTACCTTTCTTTCAATATCTACAAGGGTTGGATGAAGAGCAAGAGCCAAGTGTGCTGTTCAAGCAAAGAAGTATCGGACAAAGAGGAAGAGGGACAAGGATGAAGTTGAGGACGTGGATGTGGACTCCGAGTAAGGTGGCAATGTCGTTGCTCATGGTGGTTCTAATGCAGTGTTTAACGGATTAGTTGCTTAGTGTGATTTCAGGTGTGCTTAGTTTAATTTGAGGGGTGTGTTGTGCTGAGCCCCTAGTAGAACTATGTTATGTTTATTCTCGTTATATGTCTTACATTTCATCTTTTAGTTGGTATAGTACTACCACTCGTTTCTTCACATTATATACGTACAATATATATGGCCAACATCATATAGCCAGCAGTTTAGTTGTCAAAGAATTTCAGGGTGCTTAGTTTTGTCAAAGAATTCCAGGGTGCTTAGTTTCATTTGAGGGGTGTGTTGTGCTAGACACCATTATTGTGACTCAAATCTCTTTTGCCATGTTATAATGACATAAATACCAATGGACCAACATGCCAGCTCTCCCTCTATCTCACTACAGTAAAATAAAGTGTGGGGCCTACTAGATCCCAACAGTGTTCTTATTTTCCTATAAAATTATTCGCTTGGTTACTCCTGACAAGCGGGGCCACACTTATCACTGTGACAGTCATCTTATTTTGTCATGTAACATGGTTAATGGGTTTGACATGGAAATAACAATGTCTAATGGCATTTTTGAGCAAACATCAACTTAACGATGGCATTTCTGAGATATCTAATTGCATTTTTGAGCAGGCATCTCACAGATCGATGCATTTTTGAGTAGTTGTAACTTCTAATGGCAAAAGTGAGTAGTGATACACAACTAGTGGCATAAATAATAAGAACCCAAGAATTAAATAGGTATGCTAGTTTCTTTATTTCTTTAATAGTACTATATGCATAATTTGGCGACGAGCGCTCTCTATATGTACCACCTTTTCTCTTTAATTTCATCTTGTTAGTTTTGCTCCATGGAGCAATCCATTTATACTACTACTGTACAAAAGTATACATTTTTAAAAGGCTAGAGGGCAGGGCAGTCTAGCTTGGTCATTTTCACGAGAGGCAAGGGCCTTTGTGATTTGACGGCTCATTACTGCTGGAAGGCTGGGCCTTGTGATTTGACTGCTCGTATAAAGTGCCGATGACCTGAGGAGGAGCAAAGAACCGTGCGGTATACTCAAGTTTTCCACTAGAGTAGTACTACGACGGAGGAGCACGAAACACGGCAGCCCAGTGCCATATGGCGATAAAAAATGATCTAATTTGCTAGTCATCTCATTGTTAGCATTGTTCTATTCATGCCTCACAGAGAACGTGACACGTGCGGCGAAACACCCGAAGCAAAAGAAGAAACACAGGAGCAAAAGAAGAAGGAATATTATCAGCCCAAATGATCTACTGCGGAGTCGTAACTGCTTCTTCATCACCTCCATGACCTCCATCTTTTTGCGCGTCTCCTTCGCCATCTTCTTCATTCTGTCCATGACTCGGGATTTCTCGATGCGAGCCTTCATCATCTGTTCCACGGCCGCATTACGTACCTTGACAGCAGTCGGGTGCTCGATGTGGAGCTTCGCCAACTCCTCCTTCTGTTCCATGACGAGGGCATGTAACATCTTCATCGAGGAACTACTATTCTCATGCAGCTTCTTCCAGCCGGCGTTCTTCTCCTTCAGCAGGTCGAGCTCGTGGCAGAGCTTCCCCTTGTCCTCCTGAAGTTGCAGGATTTCGCCGGTCGCCTTCTTCTCCGAGGCAATGCTCTTCTTCAGCAACATCACCAAGCCGGCGGTCAACTCCCCCTGCTTATTAAGCTTAGTGGGCATGTCATCGAGGCTCTCCTTCAGCAGCTCCACCAAGCCGTGGATGAACTCCTTCTGCTTATTGAGGTGCTTATTGAGCTAATCGGGCATGCCGTCGAGGGATAACGACTCCAGCGCCGCTAGCTCGGCATGTTCGCCTCCGCGGCTAGGGAGCTCCTGGGAGCCATCACCTGCCCGCGAGAGATCTTTCGAGGTCTCTGCGTGGCGGCGAGCCCTCTCTTTTTTCCACAGCCTTGGTTGCCGCTCCCTTGTTATGAGTAGTTCTCGACCTAGAGCCCTGCACATCAGCCATGGCAAGGACGGACGAAGAAGAAGGACTTATGAGCAGGAAAGGTAGAGCAATTTTCGGTTAGGTAGTTCCCCTTTTTAAAACCTAAGTACTAGCACTAGTACTAATACCTGCATAGTGAGAACACGTTCAGGTTTGGTACGTGCTAGTAGGTGTGAGAAGGCTTGCACTTAATTGTAGCACTAGTACTTTCAAATGTGATGGGAACAAGGTAAAGATTAATTGATGGTTTTGGTTTCGAGGCCCGAAACAGCTCCCGGTGAGTTTAGTGGAACATAAGTTTCAAGTAGACTACACTACTCAAATGCGTAAATATTATGTTACTGTCAAAAATTGGGACAAAATACGAAGGAGAGCAATGGAAGTACTACTACTAGCAACCCATGATTTAACTACTCGCATGCGCGCAGTGGAGTAGTAATGTCTTTCTTCTGCCCTCATGTCCACTCAATTTGCATGCACAGTATTAATTGACCATCAATGAAGTGAAGGACTTTACACACGTCAAATTATCACATGGGGTGGATCTTGGTACAAAATTGCGTCCTCTCGTTTACCCGCGCGTGTGTGCGAGGGAATGAGTGTGAGCGTGGCGTGCGTGCACATCTTCGCTTCGTGCATGTACCACCAGTGTGGCTCAAAGAGGACAAGTACATTCTTCTGGAACCAACATCATGTCACTATGATAAATCCACACAATCAGGTCACAACAATGCCTCCACATGTGACACATGGCTTCATGAACTGTAAGAGAGACACTGTGTAGCGTGCCATTGGAATTCTAATTTATGTGTTTTGCACATACTCGAAGTACTAGTAAGGTACATGTGCATTGCACGCATCAGATTTTGCAACCAAATTATGAATAAATACCACACTATAGCATGTAAGCTCTGAGTCATATATGCCTAATGTAGACCTTCGTTTAATTCTTATAGTTCATCTAATTCAAAATGAATTAGTTTTTATAAAAAATCTAGGGCCACTTTGATTCGTAGGATTTCGAAAACACGGGAATAGGAAAAACATGGGATTAGAGTGGAATGTCGTCTTGAATCCTACAGGATTGTATGAGTGTTTGATTGTGCATGGAAAAATGTAGAATTCTTTCAAAGAGGTTTGAGTGGATGGGATGTTTCCTATGAAATCTAGTGCAAATGAATCATATGGAAAAATTCTTATGGTTTACAATCCTATGAATCAAATAACCAAGATAGGAAAAATTCCTAAGGACTAGAATCCTCCAAAATTCCTTTGAGAATCCTTTGAGTCAAAGAAGCCCTTAATCTATTTTATGATTCATGGAATTGTGCGTTGTAAAGCATAAAGTAAAAACAAATAATGTGAATTCAACTAGAAAAACAGTTTGGGTAATTATGATACGGAAGATTCTAGAACAAAGGAGAACCACTGCTATTTTGAGGTTTGTGCATTATGCTTAAGTTCAACCATGGAGTCTGCTAGATTGTACATGTGGCAAAATTTGGTGGGGGGCTAGAAGATGGTGCAAGGGTCCGAGTGGAGGGAGACTATGAAGGAGTGCACAAGTGCAAGATCGATATTTAGAGAGAGGGGGCGAGTGTCGGTGCCAAAACCGGCGGATCTCGGGTAGGGGGTCCCGACCTGTGCGTCTTAGGCTGATGGTAACAGGAAGCAAGGGACACAATGTTTACCCAGGTTCGGGCCCTCTCAATGGAGGTAAAACCCTACTTCCTGCTTGATTAATATTGAAGATATGTGGAATAGAAGAGTAGATCTACCACAAGATCATAGAGGCTAAACCCTAAGAGCTAGCCTATGATGGTATGATTGTAATTGTGATCGGCCTTCTAAGGACCATGCTCTCCGGCTTATATAGACACCGGAGTGCTAGGGTTTACATGGAGTCGGTTTACAAGGAAGGAAACATAATATCCGGATCGCCAAGCTTGTCTTCCATGCAAAGGAGAGTCCCATCCGGACATGAGCCGAAGTCTTGAGTCTTGTATCTTGATGCTTCTATAGTCTGGACGATGAATATAGTCTGGCTGTCCGGATACCCCCTTATCCAGGAGTCCCTCAGTAGCCCCTGAACCAGGCTTCAATGACGATGAGTCCGGCGCGCAGTCTTGTCTTCGGCATTGCAAGGCGGGTTCCTTCTCCGAATACTCCAAGGTTATTTATCGAACACGTAGACCATGTCCGAATCTGCAAAATGATCTTCACATACCACCGTAGAGAGAATGATACTCCAGCTGACAACTTTTAGACGACGTGACATGCCATTAGAGCCATGTCATTATTCAAACCGTTTTTTCACAACCATCCATAGCGCGTATTGCGAGGCAGTTTCCTCGACACATCTTGTCAAAGCAAAGATCATGTCCCCTTATCACGGGATTCTCATCAATACGGGTATGGGTAATCCCCCCCGTGCCATCAATCGTGGCGCTTGGGAAGCAAGCAATTCTCAACAGGCTAGTGGGGAGGCGCACTGCTTTCGTCGCCTCTATAAAGGGATAAGAGTTTCTCATTTTTACCCATGCCTTCTTCCTCCCCTCGCATACTCTTGCCCCCTCGAGCTCTAGCGCCCTAGTCCAGGTCTTCTCCGCACAGTTAGTCATGTCCAGAGCAGGAGGCAAGTGGGTGGCTTCCACCGCGACGGCGAAGAAGATTGCGAATCTCCGGGCTGCCGGATACTTGGCCGCAGACATAGCGCACCGGCTACCGGACAAGGGGCATGTCATTCCAACTCCAGGACCCCACGAGAGGGTCGTGTTCCTTGCCCACTTCGTCCGTGGACTGGGTTTTCCACTCCACCCCTTCGTCCGCGGGCTCATGTTCTACCATGGGCGAGATTTCCATGATCTAGCCCCAAACTTCGTCCTTAACATCTCGACATTCATTGCCGTGTGCGAGGCTTTCCTCCGCATCAAGCCCCATTTCGTCTTGTGGCTGCAAACCTTCTGCGTGAAGCCGAAGATCGTGAGCGGCCAGCAGGCGGAGTGCGGAGGAGCCATGGTGGGCAAAATGCCTAACGTCACCTGGCTTGACGGCTCCTTTGCAGAAATCGTGAAGGGGTGGCAATCAGGGTGGTTCTACATCACCGAGCCGCGCGACGCCGACTGGGCGGCGGCCCCCGAGTTCCGATCCGGAACCCCTATGCGGCTCACCTCCTGGGAACAGAAGGGCCTGCTGTGCGGCGAATCCACAGAGCTGTCCGGACTCACAAACTGCATCAAGGGCATGAAGAGCAAGAAAATCAAGCTTGTCAACATGATCCAGGTCATGCTCATTCGCCTAATTCTGCCGTGCCAAAGGCGGGCATTTAATCTGTGGGAGTTCGATCCGGCCGAACACCAGACGCTCCAGAGGCTCTACGGCATGAAGCACAAGAACGCATGGAAGGCGTTGTTCAAGGCCACCGAAGTACCCCCTCTCCTATCCGAGGACCGTGGGTTCCATGCCACGCGGTCTCCTAGTCAGGTGAGTTTTTGGGCTGCCACCGGATTCGGTTCTTCCCTATACATCGCGGGGAAACCTTTTAAGTAATCATGCGTATTTCTATAGGACTGGGTGGAGACAGTGGACCAGATTAATTGTCCGGCTCCGTTGCTGGAAAGCCTGGCCAATGATCTTCTAACGAAGATGCTGGTTTCGTTGCCCTATAAGGGGCCGGAGAAGAAGGCCGATAAGCAGGCTCCGGGGACCCGGAAGAGTTCCCGGCATAAGGCTGTGCAAGCCTCGTCCAAAGACAACGAGGCGCACTCCTTCCCCGAAGGGGAAGAAGAAGAGGAGGCCAACCCGTCCGGAAAGGATGGGGGGCCTGAGACGGCGGACCGGGGGACCAGGAGAGGTCCCCGGTGCAAGGCCGTCATACCCCTGACGTCTGATCACGATGAGGCAGATTCTTCCCGCGGAAGCGGGGAGGAACAAGAAAAAGTTCCACCTCCCCGTACTGGGGGAGGAAAAAAGAGGAAGGCCATCCCGAAAGGGGAGGCTGGGGCGTCCAAGAAGGGAAAAGTGTCCCTTCCGGATTACTCCACCACCGCTGCCGATAGCGAGGAAGGGTGGCTGCCCAGGAAGAAGCCCCTGGTGCGATCGTAAGTATCCACACTCAACTGTAATTTCGCTTCATATTTTTGTTATAACGCCGAACCTGCATGCAGTCTGGCCAGGGCCCATCCCGAGGCATCGCCTTCGGGCAGGTCCCTGAGTGAGTCAGCAATGAACTCACTTCCGACGGCCACCACTCCTCGGCCTGTGGATGACACGGAGGTGTTATCCCAAAGGCTCCCGACAATGGCGGAGGTGGCCCTGGAGGCACCTCAAGGGAGCATCCCAGGCGTCGGACTCGCGGGGTTCAAGGTCCCCGCGGACCGTGTCGATGAGAGCCACGGCAAGCCAGGCTCTCAGCCAAACACTGTTCCGGAGCCTTTAGTGGTTCCGGACTTAGGCGGCAAGGCCCTCGTTATGGAGGGAGGGCTGTCTGTATCAAGGACTTCTGTTGTGCCCCAGGCGCCGGATTGTCTGCTGGAAGCGCTTCGAGGCGCTTCCCTGGATGAAGAGCACCGTACTCTCATGAGTGCGGTGATTCAGAAGGTGTCGTCCGCCAAGAGCGGACTAACCGAAGCCTGCACCAGCCTCCTAACAGGCTTTTAGGTAAGCAGTAAAAATATGTAAAGTTGCCACCCGATAGGTAGTAGCCCCTGATACTCTGTTTGGTGTTCGGAAAGAAAAACCAAATGGAGGGTCAATTATAATCCGCAGGAGTCTGACAATAAGTTTGAATTGAAATAAACTGGTTGTGCTGCTGGGTGCTGCTGCTCGCACGGCCGAATTCGCCGGCCTAACGCAGGACTTAGAGCGGGCGCAGGGAGAGCTCGGCCTCACTAGGAGGCAGCTCAAGGAGAGCAAAGGTGAATGATTCCCCTCTCTCATGTAATGAATAGTAGATAAAATTTGATTATGCTAACGACGAGACGTCGTGATATGGTAACAGAGGCCACCACCGAAGTCGCGTCTCTCAAGAAGGCGTTGTCCAAGGCCGAACACAAAGCGGCCTTGGAACTCAAGGAGCGCAAGAAGCAAGAGGACCGAGTGGGCAAGGTACAAGAAGAGCTCCAGGAGCTCGGCAAGAAGCTCGAGTCTGCAGAGCGGGAGCTTAAAGCAAAGGAGGCCGAGCTTGCGAAGGCCCTTACAAATACAAAAGACGCCAAGGCCGAAGGCGAGCAGGATCAGCAAGAGATCCAGGAGGCCAAGAAAATAGCGGCGGGTCAGAAATTTTTTATGCAAAGCAAACATGTGGAGGAGGCGTTTCTTTTACTTACTAGAATCCGGAGCTCTCCAGGGGCATTCGCAGACCTGCCACGCAACATATCAGATGCCGCGGAGTTCTACCGTGCCCAGGACGGGAGCTCAACGGAGAAGTTGTTCTGGTCCCAGTATGCTGGGGCCGAACACGCAACGCCTCTGAGTGACCAACTGAAGCAGTTGGTTGACCTCCACAAGGCGGCCGAAGCGGCTATGAAAGATCTCATAGTTCAGATATGGCCTGGCGAGCTTCTGCCCACTAGCTACTTTGGCATGATCAAGCGGATGGTGGATTCCTGTCCGCGACTGGAAGTCATCAAGCGATCCGTTTGCGTTGAGGGTGCCCTCCGGGCCCTTGCCCGCGCCAAGGTGCATTGGGGCAAGCTGGATGCGGAGAAGCTGGTGAAGGACGGGCCGCCGGAGGGCAAGCTGCATCGCGTCCCCGAGAAGTATTATGATGGCGTTATGAAGGGTGCTTGCCTCATGGCCGATGAATGTAGCAAAGAAATAATTTTTGAATGAATTCACTTTTGTCATGTTTGTAAGTTAAAGACGAAGTTACTTGCGCTATGTAGCACCTTTGTAATTTAAAATATTACCTTCGGTGCGGCTGTTTATCAAATTTTGAAAGTAGGCCAGTTGTCGGCTTCCGCCCCCGTGTAACTAGTACTGGGGTATTCGTGGATAACCCAGACACTATTTATCCAAATGTTTGGTCCCTTAAGGAGGTGTCCAGCGCAGCGAACCAGGCAATCGGACTATACGGCTGTATAACCTTCACTTAGCCATAGAAGTCTATGATTTTAAATTTCGGCGAAGCCCCTAGAATCCGGAAGGCCAAATTGGGGCGCTATACATTCCTATATCGGACAAAGCCGAATTAACGCCTAAAGTGGAAAAATCTTTAGGGATTTTAAGACCTCCCGAATAGCGACCAGTCTCTCGCCACATCATGTCGGACAGTTTTGTGCTTTATCTACTGAGGTGCTTGTCCGGCAGAACCAGGGCACAATCGCAGTAGTTCTCCCTGCGGTACCTTAGCCGAATTAATGGAATGTAAGGCACCAAAGCAAGGGAGCCGGGCTATCCCAACCGTAACACAAGACATGATTCAGACCTGATGCATATAATGCTATAAGTTCGGGGTGCCGCACTATTGAAAGTGTTCGGACTTAACTTGCCGTATTATGGGATACCATAAGAAGCCCGTGGCAAACTACGTGTACCAAAGTGTACGGATGCAAAATTAAATAGACGTTTATAAAAAATGCTCGAAAAATAAGTAAGCTGACGCTATTTGTGGTCTCCCATTGATGAATAATACGTTTAAGCGTATGTTTACAATGTATGCATTAAGTGGAGACAAAATAGGATTATTTGACACGTCCTATCCAGAGGCAGGCTACGTACAGATAGATAAAGAAGGAATAACAATCGTAAGTAGATTCCACTTGGGTGTTTCCTGCTGTGCCCAAAGCCTGTTGCCTCCTGGGTTTCCTCTCCTATGTATGTCCGACAATCCGGATATTCTGGAGAAGCTGCACTAAAGCAATGTCCTTAAAGGTGAATGGAAAGGTTATGACGTGATACCGTACTGTTGACTGAGCCCCTAATACGCCTCCGCCTGTGCCCATGGTATTTTGAGTGTGTAATTGTCTACGCGTGGCATGAATGCTACTTTGATGGGACTTGAGCGGAGGCCGGACTGCTAGTCCTGCTCTTGTCGTGCCTGCTGATCTTGCTACGTGGTGTTCCGCCCTTGCTTGACGGAGCTTGAAAATGTCATCGCCGGATTGGTGGTTTGTCGGAGGAGGCCGCATTGTACTTCTGCCGCAAGGGACGCAATATGTTCTTCTGTACGGAGAGAGCGGTCCATATTCCCGTTGACTGTTATGACCCCGTGCGGGCCTGGCATCTTGAGCTTGAGCTATGCATAGTGTGGTACCGCATTGAATCTAGCAAATGCGGTTCGTCCGAGCAGGGCATGGTAACCGCTGCGGAAAGGGACGATATCGAAGATTAGCTCTTCGCTTCGGAAGTTATCCGGAGATCCAAAGACCACTTCCAATGTTATAGAGCCCGTGTAATGGGCCTCTACTCCAGGAATGACACCTTCAAAAGTGGTTTTGGTGGGCTTGATCCTTGAAGGATCGATGCCCATCTTCCGCACTGTGTCATGATAAAGCAGGTTCAGGCTGCTGCCTCCGTCCATAAGGACTCTTGTGAGGTGAAATCCGTCTATAATTGGGTCTAAAACCAATGCGGCTGAGCCGCCGTGACGGATGCTAGTAGGATGATCCCTACGATCAAAGGTGATCGGACAAGCTGACCATGGGTTGAATTTGGGGACGACTGGCTCCATCGCATATACGTCCCGCAGTGCTCGCTTCCGTTCCCTCTTGGGGATGTGGGTGGCGTAGATCATGTTGACCGTTTTCACCTGGGGGGGGGGATTTCTTTTGCCCCCCCCCATGTTCGGACGCTGGGGCTCATCATCATCGTCGCTGTGCAGCCCCTTGTCCTTGTTTTCGGCATTTATTTTGCCGGCCTGTTTAAAGACCCAGCAGTCTCTGTTGGTGTGGTTGGCTGGCTTGTCCGGGGTGCCATGAATTTGGCACGAGCGCTCCAGTATACGGTCCAGACTGGACGGTCCTTGATTGTTACGCTTGAATGGCTTCTTCCGCTAACCGGATTTCGATCCGTTGAATCTGGCATTGACCGCCGTGTCCTCGGTGCTGTCGCCGTTGTTCCGTCGCTTGTGTCTGTTGCGCCGTGGCTTGCCATTATTGTCCCGGACATCTGAAGTTCCAGAATGTGGCGTAGTGCTAATGCGAGCCAACCAGCCGTCCTCGCCCGCGCAAAAGCGGGTCATTAGTGTCGTAAGAGCTCCCATGGACTTGGGTTTCTCCTGGCCGAGGTGTCTGGCGAGCCACTCGTCATGAATATTATGCTTGAAAGCCGCCAGGGCTTCGTCGTCCGGACAATCCATTATTTTGTTCTTTTTAGTTAGGAACCGAGTCCAGAATTTCCTGGCTGATTCTCTGGGCTGTTGAGTAATGTGGCTCAAGTCATCGGCATCCGGAGGTCGCACGTATGTGCCCTGGAAGTTGTAAAGAAATGGGTCTTCCAGATTTTCCCAACTGCCAATGGAATTTGCGGGCAGGCTGTTTAGCCAGTGCCGGGCAGGTCCTTTGAGCTTAAGGGGAAGATACTTGATGGCATGTAGATCATCTCCGCGGGCCATGTGAATGTGGAGAAGGAAATCCTCGATCCATACCGTGGGGTCTGTGGTGCCATCGTATGATTTGATGTTTACGGGTTTAACCCCATATGGGAATTCATGATCCATCACTTCATCAGTGAAGCATAGGGGGTGTGCGGTGCCTCTATGTCGGGCTATGTCGCGGTGCAGTCCGGCTGCGTCCGACTGGGTATATTCGGCCCGGCAGGATTTGCTGTTAGTGTACCCGGTATGACGGTCATCGTCATGTGCTTCGGCGCGCCCCCATGATCCGTAGATCGATCTTGGTTGTCCTGCAGCGTTATCCAGTTTATCGCGCAGGTCCTGGGTATTGCCCCGGGCCGTAGTAAACCGGCGCGGGGGTACGGGCTGGTATTTCTGCTGATATGCCATTTTGTCCCGACCTCGAGGTGGTCGGTCAGCCGTGGGGCGCTCGAGTCCATATTCCTCGGCTGCCAGGACTTCTGTCCATCTGTCTGTGAGCAGATCTTGATCAGCTTGGAGCAGCTGCTGCTTCTTCTTCAGGCTTCTTGCAGTGGCAATAAGCCGGCACTTGAAGCGCTCCTGCTCTGCGGGGTCTTCAGGTATGCCGAACTTGTCGTCGTCGAGGCTAATGTCGTCTTCAGAGAGGGGCATGTAGTTGTCCTCCTCCGGATACCCGTTCGTCGCCTGTTCATCTGGGTTGTCATGCCCGTCTTCCTGTTCGGCCTGCTCGAAGGCGGGCTATTCGGGGTTGTATTCATCGTTGGCACCGTCGGGTTATCATCGTCTCCGGTGCCGGTATTGCCTTGGCGTGGCTTCGAGCGGCGCTGTCGACGCCCATGCTTTGCTTTCCTCTTGGATGGGTTATCCTCCATTGCCTCATCGCCGTTGGTTTCTTTCGGAGTGTCCACCATATATATATATCATATGAAGGGTGGCTGTCCACCGCCCTGTGAGCGGTGGCTCTTGTATGTCTCCTGCATCGTCGTCCATACCGTCAATATCTTCGAAGTCAAAGTCGAGCATTTTGGTTAAATCATCGATCGTAGCGACTAAGTGGGTGGTGGGTGGGCAGCGAATTCCTTCGTCGCCTACTTCCCACTCAAGCCGGACATAGTTCGGCTCAAAGCCTCCTGACAGAGAGAGAGACTTTAATGAGTTCAGCATGTCGCCAAAAGGCGAGTGCTGAAAGATGTCCGCAGCGGTAAACTCCATTACCGGAGCCTAGCCTGGCTCGACTGGCTCGAGAGTGAGCGGACCAGGACCAACAACCGGATATGAGTCCGGGGACCCAGGGTTACAGGCCTCTAGAGAAGTGAGACCCGTGTTCGGCTCCACCACCAATAACTGTGCGGCTTGTGGGGCGGGGTCTAGCCCTCCGTCCGTAGGCAACACAACCTGCCCTGGATTTAGATCCGTGGCTGCCTCGGGGATGATCTCCCGGGCATTTGTCCGATAGCAGGTCTAGGCCGTGCTCGTCATGGTTGTTCGGCGCTCCCGGCACAGGCTCGAATCCGTCGAAGATCAAGTCTCCGCGGACATCTGCCATGTAGTTCAAGTTTCCAAACCTGATCTGGTGGCCAGGGGCAAAGCTGTCGATTTGCTCCAACTGGCCAAGCGAATTGGCCCGCAATGCGAAGTCGCCAAACACAAAGATCTGTCCTGGGAGAAAGGTCTCACCCTGGACCGTGTTGTTCACGATTGAAGATGGCATCAAGCCTCGAGGCGGCGACACAGAGGAACTCTCAATGAAAGCACCAATGTCGGTGTCAAAACCGGCGGATCTCGGGTAGGGGGTCCCGATCTGTGCGTCTTAGGCTGATGGTAACAGGAAGCAAGGGACACAATGTTTACCCAGGTTTGGGCCCTCTCGATGGAGGTAAAACCCTACTTCCTACTTGATTAATATTGAAGATATGTGGAATACAAGAATAGATCTACCACGAGATCGTAGAGGCTAAACCCTAAGAGCTAGCCTATGATGGTATGATTGTAATTGTGATCGGCCTTCTAAGGACCATGCTCTCCGGCTTATATAGACACCGGAGAGCTAGGGTTTACATGGAGTCGGTTACAAGGAAGGAAACATAATATCCGGATCGCCAAGCTTGTCTTCCATGCAAAGGAGAGTCCCATCCAGACACGAGCCGAAGTCTTGAGTCTTGTATCTTGACGCTTCTATAGTCTGGACGATGAATATAGTCCGGCTGTCAGGATACCCCCTTATCCAGGACTCCCTCAGCGAGAACGCGCGCTATTGTGCGCACTGGCGGAGCCATGAGAAATAAATGAGCTTTGTGGCCAAGCATTGCTAATCCTTTACGAGGAGGGCCAATTCATCAACTTAAACCATTTTTACCAGCAATTGTCTAATGATCACATTCATATTAGCCTCGATATATAGTGATGTTAGGGGGGCAGGGCCCGTGCTGCCCCTGTCTTTGCCATTGTGTGTGCATCTGAGAGATGAAGCGGAAGGCATGGATGATGAGAGGGGGATGTTGGATATATAATTAATGTGGGTGTATTAGGTATATATGTAATCCTATGTAGAGAGGTATAGATTGATCGATGTGGACATGGGAAAGAGGGTGAGATCTCACTAGATATATAGATTGATCGGTTTGTGTGAAAAACTATGAAAGAGCTAGCTATACACACACACATAGAGGAACATCAATCATTATGCATGCATGTGAGAGATAAGGAATGCCCGATATGATGGAGAGGGGGATGTTTGTGTGTGTGCCTGCATGGGAGACCGACCTGAAGAAAAAGATTGCATGTGTGTGATGGATAATGCCGACTCATAGTGTGTGTGCATGCATGCATGAGAGAAAGTTAGTGGTACAATTATAAAGAGAAGACGACTGTGTGGGTGTAAAAGACTAGGTGAGGTCATAATCAATGTAAAGTTGAATTCAAATATTTGAATAAGAGATCATGATGTTTGAAACCCATGCATGCATGAATATAACAAAGATCTGCGCTCTGTGGTTTGGAAACGAGCATGTTGTAATGTATACACATTGAATAAGGTCAAACTAATTTGAATTTGAGATACCGATGGCAGACATCGTTTGGCCACATTGCGTCCGTGCATGGACACACTATTCTAATTGGAGATGATGGGTGGCTTTCGCATCACATATCTCTATCTATACCCCTATATATATTATTTTGTATATTTTTTATATAGTGTGCGGATAACTTTAACTTTCAAAGATGGTTGTTGGATGAGGCCAATCCGATGGTGCAGAGATGGCAAATTTGAGCACTACTGGCCGTTGGATATCATCTAGATTCCACCAGATATTGCCACATGTACAATCTAGAAGACTCCATGGTTGGACTTAAGCATAATGCACAAACCTCAAAACACAAGCACTTCTTCTTTGTTCTATAATCTTCCGTATCAGAATTGCCCAAATGTTTTTCTACATGATTTGCCAGTATTTGTTTTTACTTTATGCCTTACAATGCACAATTCCATGAATCTTAAAATAGATTAGCTTTCTTAAAAAAACTAGATGATTTGGAATGAAATGAAGTATAAGAATTAAATGAACATCTACATCATGCATATATGACTCAAAGTTTACATGCTATAATGTGGTATTTATTCATAATTTGGTTGCCAAATCTCATGCATGCAATGCACGTGCACCTTACAAGTCTAAATGGTGTTTGTGTGTGTGTTGTGCGTGTTAAACACATTGTACATAGTATATCATACATGGTTTAGATTCCGAACATCTAGCTAGAGCATACATGCACTATGATTTGAATTCAACACAAAATGGATACATATATTTGAATTTGTGATCGTATGTACATGTAGTTCGTAGTTATATAGGAATTTACTTCTCCTATATTCATGTCATGTGCTGTGAAGATAATATTTAGATGGTTGTATAACTAACCCGAGTACAATCCCATTCAAACAGGGAAAATGTACTCAAATTTAGTCCATATGCTAGACAAGACACATTGTTTTTTTTATTGTTGAGGGAAGTGCATAAATTGTTTTGGTACTGTACACGTTATATTTGTTGTCCCAATTTTTTTATTTTTTTTGTTGTATTTGAATGCATTTATAATAATATAGTAAAACGGGACATGGCTCTCTCTAGTGATGAGGTGTGAATTGTCTTTAATTAGGGTACACGTTAAGCTTGTTCTCCCGAAATTTCAAGCCGCGCCTTGTTATGCCAAAATTTCAAGCTAGTGTCTCTGTCTATCGTGCTGTGAAACTCCCGCCTCTTCAACCCGCGCCTTGTTACCCCGAAATATTTAAGATATACCTTTGTCTCGTTGTGCTACGACAACTCCCTCCATCTCAACCCACGCCTTGCTATTCCAAAATTACAACGCGTGCAAAAACTCCCACCTCCTATGAAATCCCGACATGTGAAATGCCTGTGATACCCCTGAACCGAAAGAACCGACTCAAATCGATGGGGGTACTTTCGTAACTTACCCTACATTTCAGACAAGCGCATCCCTAAGCCATGGTTCCCCACTCCCATCCCATCCGCCCACCAATTCGTACACCGAGGCCATGAAAATCAGCGAAGCCCCACACCCTCCTCCGTCCGCCACCCAGCCGGAGCCTCTTCCCCGACGACATCATCCACAGCAACACCTCAACGTCCCTCATCCACCACACCAGATGAGGATCCGTCGTCGATCTCGTCGTCCCACCGGTTCAGCCACCCCGTCCTCCACCTCCAAGGAGCTGCCCCGATGTTCCCCTAGTCTTTCGCGCCACCTCCATTCCCACACCACCGTCTTCACCTGCACCACCGGAAGAGCAACATCATCACCGTTTCCTCAAATGAAGCTGTGGCCTAGTCGGCGCCACGAAAGAGGTTGTACACTAATCGCCGCTTTTTCTTCTTGATTCGATCTCACGGTGCTGCCGGCGCTCGGTCCTGAGCCGACATGGCGCGACTCCATCCACGACGGCATTGCTGGCCACTTCCTCCATGGCATAGCTCCCTCGACGGTGACATCCACATCCGTAGGAGCTGCTGCTGCTTTAGCTCTCGCTCGCGCTGCTGCTCTGCTCTTGCTCTCGGTCCCCTGCCTAGTCTGCTCTTGCTCGCGCTGCTTCTCTCGCTCTTGCTCTTGCTTGCAATGCTGCTCCGATTTAGCTACATTTCAGTTGACAGAATCGACTTTTGGGTCAGTCGATTTTCAGGGGGGGGGGCTCACCGGAGTTTAGGAAGAACCATCCGCAGCGGGGTGGGGAGCTCGCTGGAGAGGTACCTGCTATGTCTTGAGCTTGCGTTGGTTTTCCTTGAAGAGGAAAGGGTGATGCAGCACAGTTGCATAAGTATTTCCCTCAGTTTTTGAGAACCAAGGTATCAATCTAGTAGGAGGCTCCTCACAAGTCCCACGCACCTACACAAACAAACAAAGAACTCACAACCAACGCAATAAAGGGGTTGTCAATCCCTTCACGGCCACTTGCGAAAGTGAGATCTGATAGAGATAATATGATAAGATAAATATATTTTTGGTATTTTATAATATAGATTGGAAAAGTAAAGATGCAAATAAAAGTAGATTGAAAGCTTATATGATAAGATATAGACCCGGGGGCCATAGGTTTCACTAGTGGCTTATCTCAAGATAGCATAAGTATTATGGTGGGTGAACAAATTACTGTCGAGCAATTGATAGAAAAGCGAATAATTATGAGATTATCTAGGCATGATCATGTATATAGGCATCACGTCCGTGACAAGTAGACTGACTCCTACCTACATCTACTACTATTACTCCACACATCGACCGCTATCCAGCATGCATCTAGAGTATTAAGTTCATAAGAACAGAGTAACGCTTTAAGAAAGATGACATGATGTAGAGGGATAAACTCATGCAATATGATATAAACCCCATCTTTTTATCCTCGATGGCAACAATACAATACATGCCTTGCTGCCCCTGATATCACTGGGAAAGGACACCGCAAGTTTGAACCCAAAGCTAAGCACTTCTCCCATGGCAAGAAAGATCAATCTAGTAGGCCAAACCAAACCAATAATTCGAAGAGACTTGCAAAGATAACTCAATCATACATAAAATAATTCAGAATAGATTCAAATATTTCTCGTATATAACTTGATCATAAACCCACAATTCATCGGATCTCGACAAACACACCGCAAAAAGAGTTACATCGAATAGATCTCCAAGAAGAGGAAGGAGAACATGGTATTGAGATCCAAAAAGAGAGAAGAAGCCATCTAGCTAATAACTATGGACCCGAAGGTCTGTGGTAAACTACTCACAACTCATCTGAGAGGCTATGGTGTTGATGTAGAAGAATTCAGAGGATATTCAAATATTTCTCATAGATAAACTTGATCATAAATCCACAATTCATCGGATCTCGACAACCACACCGCAAAAAGAGTTAGACCGAATAGATCTCCAAGAAGAGGAAGGAGAACTTTGTATTGAGAATCAAAGAGAGAGAAGAAGCCATCTAGCTAATAACTATGGACCCTAAGGTGTGTGGTAAACTACTCACAACTCATCGGAGAGGCCTTGGAGTTGATGTAGAGCCCCTCCATGGTGGATTCCCCCTCCGGTGGAGCGCCGGCAACGGCTCCAAGATGGGATCTCATGGATATAGAAGGTTATGGCGGTGGAAATAGTTTTTCGGTGGCTCCCCTGAAGGTTTCGGGGTACATGGGTATATATAGGAGGAAGAAGTACGTCGGTGGACGCTCGAGGGTCCCACGAGACAGGGGGCGCGCCCAGGCCTAGGGGGTGCGCCGTCCACCCTCGTGGCCTCCTCAATTGTTTCTTGACTTGCACTCCAAGTCCCTTGGATCACGTTTGTTCCAAAAAAGATCGCTTCCAAAGGTTTCATTCCGTTTGGGCTCCGTTTGATATTCCTTTTCTTCGAAACACTGAAATAGGCAAAAAAACAGCAATTCGGGTTGGGCCTCCGGTTAGTAGGTTTGTCCCAAAAATGATATAAAAGTGTAAAGTAAAGCCCAAAACACCCAAAACGGGTAATATAATAGCATGGAACAATAAAAAATTATAGATACGTTGGAGACGTATCAAGCATCCCCAAGCTTAATGCCTGCTCGTCCTCGAGTAGGTAAATGATAAAAACAGAATTTTTGATGTGGAATGCTACCTAGCATATTTCTCAATGTATTTCTCTTTATTGTGGCATGAATGTTCAGACCCAATTGATTCAAAATAGAAGTTCATATTGACATAAAAATAATAATACTTCAAGCATACTAACTAAGCAATCATGTCTTCTCAAAATAATAAGGCTAAAGAAAGTTCATCCCTAAATAATCATATAGTTTGGTCATGTTTCATTTTTGTTACACAAGAATCCTCTCATCATGCACAACCCCAATGACAAGCCAAGCAATTGTATCATACTTTAGTAATCTCAAACTTTTTCCAACCTTCACGCAATACATGAGCATGAGCCATGGATATAGCACTATGGGTGGAATAGAATATAAAGATAGGGGTTATGTGGAGAAGACAAAAAAGGAGGAAGTCTCACATCGACGAGGCTAATCAACGGGCTATGGAGATGCCCATCAATTGATGTCAATGCAAGGAGTAGGGATTGCCATGCAACGGATGCACTAAAGCTATAAATGTATGAAAGGTCAATAAAAGAAACTAAGTGGGTGTGCATCCAACTTGCTTGCTCATGAAGACCTAGGGGATTTTCAGGAAGCCCATCATTGAAATATACAAGCCAAGTTCCATAATGAAAAAATCCCACTTGTATATGACAGAGACAACAAATGAGACTCTCTATATGAAGAACATGGTGCTACTTTGAAGCACAAGTGTGGAAAAAGATAGTATCATTGTCCCTTTTATTTTTTTCCTTCTTTTTTTTTCTTTTTCTTTTTTTTGGGCTTTTCTTTTTTTATTTGGCCTTTCTTTTTTTATTTGGCCTTTCTTTTTTTTGGGACAATGCTCTAATAATGATGATCATCACACTTCTATTTATTTACAACTCATTAATTACAACTCGATACTAGAACAAAGTATGACTCTATATGAATGCCTTCGGCGGTGTACCGGGATGGGCAATGAATAAAGAGTGACATGTATGAAAAATTATGCATGGTGGCTTTGCCACAAATACGATGTCAACTACATGATCATGCAAGGCAATATGACAATGATGATGTGTGTCATGATGAACGAAACGGTGGAAAGTTGCATGACAATATATCTCGGAATGGCTATGGAAATGCCATAATAGGTAGATATGATGGCTGTTTTGAGAAAGATATAAGCAGGTTTATGTGTGATAGAGCATATCATATCACGGAGTTTGGATGCACCGGCGAAGTTTGCACCAACACTCAAGGTGAGAAAGGGCAATGCACGGTACCGAAGAGGCTAGCAATGATGGAAGGTGAGAGTGCGTATAATCCATGGACTCAACATTAGTCATAAAGAACTCACATACTTATTGCAAAAATCTACAAGTCATCAAAAACCAAGCACTAGCGCATGCTCCTAGGGGGATAGATTGGTTGGAAAAGACCATCGCTCGTCCCCGACTGCCACTCATAAGGTTGACAATCAAATAACACCTCATGCTTCAAATTTGTCACACAACGGTTACCATACGTGCATGCTACGGGACTTGCAAACCTCAACACAAGTATATCTTAAATTCACAATTACATCAACTAGCATGACTCTAATATTACCACCTTCATATCTCAAAACAATTATTAAGCATCAAGTTGATCATAGCATCCAATTCACTTCTATGATAGTTTTTATTATACGCAACTTTGATGCCCACCATTCTAGGACCAATTTTATAACCATAGAAAATACCATGATGTTCTAAAATACTCTCAAAATAATATAAGTGAAGCAAGAGGGATCAACAACTTCTACAAAATTAAGCCATCACCGTGCTCTAAAAGATATAAGTGAAGCACTAGAGCAAAAATTATCTAGCTCAAAAGATATAAGTGAAGCACATAGAGTATTCTAATAAATTTTAAATAAAGTATTCATCTCCCAATAGGTGTGTACAAAAAGTATGATTGTGGTAAACTAACAAGCAAATACTAATATCATACACGATGCTCCAATAAAAACACATATCATGTGGCGAATAAAAATATAGCTCCAAGTAAAGTTACCGATGGATGAAGACGAAAGAGGGGATGCATTCCGGGGCATCCCCAAGCTTAGGTTCTTGGTTATCCTTGAATATCTTGGGGTTCCATGGGCATCCCCAACCTTAGGATTTTGCCACCCTTTATTCCATAGTCCATCAAATCTTTACCCAAAACTTGAAAACTTCACAACACAAAACTCAACAGGAAATCTCATAAGCTCCGTTAGTGCAAGAAAGAAAAACCACCACATAAGGAACAGTAATGAACTCATTCTTTATTTATATTGGTGTTAAACCTACTGTATTCCAACTTCTCTATGGTTCATACCCCTACATACTAGCCATAGATGCATCAAAATAAGCAAACAACACACGAAAAACAGAACCTGTCAAAAACAGAACAGTCTGTAGAAATCTTTAACTTTTGAATACTTCTAGAAATCCAAAAATCCTACCAAAATAGGAAGTCCTAAGAAATTTGTCTATTGATCCACATCAAAACGAATCAACGCAAAATCATGTTTCTGTGATTTATTGATTTTTTTCTCGTGAGCGCAAAGTTTCTGTTTTTCAGCAGAATCAAATTAACTCATACCATAGGTTATCCTATAGGTTCTACATGGCACAAACATTAATTAAAACAACAAAACACATATAAAGAGAAAGTAGATGCAAAATTTATTGAATAACAGAAAGGAAAAATATTGGGTTGTCTCCCAACGAGCGCTTTTCTTTAAAGCCTTTTTAGCTAGGCATTGAGATTTCAATGATGCTCACATGAAAGAGAAGAATTGAAGCATAAAGAGAGCATCATAAAACATGTGACAAACACACTTAAGTCTAACATACTTCCTATGCATAGGTTTTTTATAAGCAAACAAATTATTAGGTCAAGCCAAAACTAGAATTTGCAAGGAAGAAGACGATAGCAATCTCAACATGAAGAGAGGTAATTTAGTAACATGGAAATTTCTACGACCATATTTTCCTCTCTCATAATAATTACATGTAGGATCATAAGAAAATTCAACAAAATAGATATCACACAACATATTCTCAACACAACCCACATGCATGCAAAGTTGACACTCTTCCAAAATAGTGGGATTAACATTAACTAAAGTCATGACCTCTCCAAACCCACTTTTATCAAAAATACCGTAAGATTGAACATACTCCAAATATGTGGGATCTAAAGTTGACACTCTTCCAAACACACTTTCAATAATATTTCAAAAACTATTATCAATCTCATATTCATCATGGGGCTTAAATAAAATTTCAAGATTATAAGAAGAATCACCCCAATCATGATCATTACAACAAGTAGTGGACATAGCAAAACTAGCATCCCCAAGCTTAGGATTTTGCATATTATTAGAACAATTGACATCAAGAAAATTTATAGTAAAATCATTGCAATCATGCTTTTTATTCAAGGAGTTATCGTGAATCTCTTCATAAATTTCTTCATCATAATTTTCAAATTCACAAATTTCGAGCAAAGCTTCATAAAGATAATCTAATGCACAAAACTCACTAGCAATTGGTTCATCATAATTGGATCTCTTAAAAAGATTAGCAAGCGGATGAGGATCCATAGATCTTAGGTTCTCTGTTTAGCAATAAATAAACAACTGTTCCAACCAAACGAGCAAACGAGCCAAGTAATACATCAAAGCAAACAAAAAGACGAACAGAAGAAGGGCGAATAAAATGGCAAGGGTGAAGTGGGGGAGAGAAAAACGAGAGGCAAATGGCAAATAATGTAAATGCAAGGGAGATGAGTTTGTGATGGGTACTTGGTATGTCTTGACTTGAGCAAAGACCTCCCCGGCAATGGCACCAGAAATCCTTCTTGCTACGTCTTGAGCTTGCATTGGTTTTCCTTGAAGAGGAAAGGGTGATGCAGCACAGTAGCATAAGTATTTCCCTCAGTTTTTGAGAACCAAGGTATCAATCCAGTAGGAGGCTCCTCACAAGTCCCACACACCTACACAAACAGACAAAAAACTTGCAACCAACGCAATAAAGGGGTTGTCAATCCCTTCACGGCCACTTGCAAAAGTGAGATCTGATAGAGATAATATGATAAGATAAATATATTTTTGGTATTTTATAATATAGATTGGAAAAGTAAAGATGCAAATAAAAGTAGATTGAAAGCTTATATGATAAGAGATAGACCCGGGGCCCACAGGTTTCACTAGTGGCTTCTCTCAAGATAGCATAATTACTATGGTGG
Source organism: Triticum aestivum (assembly GCF_018294505.1). Lineage (NCBI taxonomy): Eukaryota > Viridiplantae > Streptophyta > Magnoliopsida > Poales > Poaceae > Triticum > Triticum aestivum. Next base: position 95,523,133 of record NC_057795.1, on the reverse strand, counting down.
GTGAACAAATTACTATAAATCAATTGATAGAAAAGACAATAATTATGAGATTATCCAGGCATGATCATGTATATAGGCATCACGTCCATGACAAGTAGACCGACTCCTGCCTGCATCCACTACTATTACTTCACACATCGACCGCTATCCAGCATGCATCTAGAGTATTAAGTTCTTGAAGAACAGAGTAACGCATTAAGAAAGATGACATGATGTAGAGGGATAAACTCATGCAATATGATATAAACCCCATCTTTTTATCCTCGATGGCAACAATACAATACGTGCCTTGCTTCCCCTGTTGTCACTGGGAAAGGACACCGCAAGATTGAACCCAAAGCTAAGCACTTTTCCCATGGGAAGAAAGATCAATCTAGTAGGCCAAACCAAACCGATAATTCAAAGAGACTTGCAAAGATAACTTAATCACACATAAAAGAATTCAGAGGAGATTCAAATATTTCTCATAGATAAACTTGATCATAAACCCACAATTCATTGGATCTCGACAAACACACCGCAAAAAGAGTTACATTGAATAGATCTCCAAGAAGAGGAAGGAGAACTTTGTATTGAGAATCAAAGAGAGAGAAGAAGCCATCTAGATAATAACTATGGACCCGAAGGTCTGTGGTAAACTACTCACAACTCATCGGAGAGGCCTTGGAGTTGATGTAGAGGCCCTCCATGGTGGTTCCCCCACCGGCGACGGCTCCAAGATGGGATCTCGTGGATACAGAAGGTTACGGCGGCGGAAATAGTTTTTCGGTGGCTCCCCTGATGGTTTCGGGGTACATGGGTATATATAGGAGGAAGAAGTACGTCGGTGGACGCTTGAGGGTCCCACGAGACAGGGAGGCGCGCCCAGCCCTAGGGGGTGCGCCCTCCACCCTCGTGGCCTCCTCAATTGTTTCTTGACTTGCACTCCAGGTCCCCTGGATCATGTTTGTTCCAAAAAGATCGCTTCCGAAGGTTTCATTCCGTTTGGGCTCCCTTTGATATTCCTTTTCTTCGAAACACTGAAATAGGCAAAAAAACAACAATTCGGGTTGGGCCTCCGGTTAGTAGGTTAGTCCCAAAAATGATATAAAAGTGTAAAGTAAAGCCCATAAACATCCAAAACGGGTAATATAATAGCATGGAACAATCAAAAATTATAGATACATTGGAGACGTATCAGTACCCCACTATCTATCTTAGGGTTCAGGGTGAGGGCCGTGGTCGCCGGTGATGGTGGGGCAGTGGCGTGGGGATTGCCGCAGAAAAAGCTCTACACGAGGGGGGCTAGAGGGATGGCCGGGGCAGCGGCGGACCAGCGGTGTGGAGTGTTTTCAGGGCGAGTGGGGCAACGCACCACCGGCCGCGGGTGGTGGGGGCGGCTGTTTGGCCGGTGGTGGCTGGCGGCTCAGGGGGCTGGAGGTTGAAGATGAACTGTGGGCCCTTGATTTTGTATCCAACGACTGCAAAATCGACTGACCAGAGATGAAAAATTCAGTCGACTGACGTGTAGCCTCACCTCTAGTGCGTTCAGTTTCGATAGTAAAATTCAGTTTTGACAGCAAAATTTAGTTTCCACAGTTAAGTTCAGTTTCGACAGTTAAATTCAGTTTCGACAGTTAAGTTCAGAGATGAGCGGCTGATGTATTTTACATCTAGCACTTTGTGGTTATGTATTTTACTGTAGCGACCCGACCCAAATGGATCGAAGTCTCTGTGCTTAAGTGTCATCCATGGATCTGTATGCTGACACACACAGTACTCGAGGAATTATAACAGAGTTCAATCACACACTTTATTACATCGAGATCCTCAAAAGAGTATTTATTACAATAATATGACGAAAGGCCATCTAAAATAAAATAACTGCGGAAGCATCAAAGGTAAATGAGTCCATCCAACTCCAGGGCAAACTGAGTGCAGAATAACGACCTATCGCACCTTTAATCCTCGTCGGAAAAGTCTGCAACATGAGACATTGTAGCCATATAGGTCAGCACATGGAATATGCTCGCAATTTCACACCATAGAATAATAATGAAAAAAAGACTATCTCTATATGCAAATTTAGCTAGTGGAGGCTCTAAGTATAATGTTTGCATAAAGCCAATTTTACCCTACAATAAAGGAATAAATTTTTATTTACTACTAAATTAAAATGCCATTATTGAGAAGGTTCCTCCAACTCAAACCCAAAACTCCCAAGTTATTAGTATCCCAATAATTTCATTAAAAAGAGTGATGAGATCAACCAATAATTCACTTCTAGATACTCAAGTTGTCCATATCCTGGGACGCGGCTAATCATGATTAGTTTGTACACTCTGTAGAGGTTTGTGCACTTATCCCCACATGACTCGACCACCTCCATGATTGGAAGATCGAGACATAGTCTTTCTGAAATATTTCCCCTTAACCCTGGGTAGACCGGTACACCTACTTTCCCCTACATCAGCTAGTCTACCACGGAAAGAGGTCACACAACTTACTCAACTATGCCAGAGCCCATAATGGCTTGTGGCTGCACACAAAAGTTTCTAGGCATGAAATATCTTATCATCCCTTTGAGCCTGGGTGGTGGACCTAGGGTAATCACACGGGTACTCCGAGATTCCCCTTGGGCAAGCACTGCTTACTCCAGGTGCCCCAAACAATCCACCCAGATGTGTATTAAAGTTGCCACCTTATGTTGTCCCCAAATTATTATCTCTCGCAACTTGCATGAATCACACATACCAATCCCCGTCTACGAGCATGGCTAAGAAATATATGATATAACGAATATTCCCGGGGTGATCAAAGGTCATAGGTTTCTACCACATGAACTACAAAGCATAACCACATGTTCCCAATCCTACTCATGCAATCTTTGAGGGTGAAACTAATGCATAGTAAAACTAGGTATTGAAAATTATGATCAAAGTGTGAACTTGCCTTGTTGACGACCGTTGAACTCTAAAGATTCGTAGTAGCAAGCCTCGCACTCCGGATGACCTAGCGTAAGCAAGCAATAACATACATAAGCATACAAGCAAAGATCCAAAAAGAAAACGAATGAAACACTTCGAAAAACTCCAAAACATCCAAATAAAGTTTCTGTACATAACGTAAATTTTCCAGAACAAAAATAAATGGTTTTGGTTTTAACAGAAAGTACAAGTCATTAGGTTTGATTTGCAAAAAGAATCACCTAAAATGGAGTTACAAAATTCAAGTTACGGCCTACCGAAGTTTGAATTCAGATCTGTTTGAATTCAAATTTTAAAATTTTCAAAAATATTTTTCGTTTGGTTCTCTGGATAGATGATATTTTTACGAAGCCGTAGGAAAAACAATCAACTAAATCGGATCTATAGACTAAAAGATATACTAGAAACAAGAATTGCTACAGAATCTGAGATTGGAAAAAATACAGGAAAAAGAGATAAAAAATCCGGCCAGATGCCAAGTGGCGCTCTCTGATTGGCTGGCTGGGTGCTCACCGGACTTGTCACCGGAGATGAGGAAGAAGGTGGCTCCGGTGTGCTTCGGCGAAGGATGCGTGCGAGACGGTGTAGAGGATGAGGAGGTGAACCACTTGAACAAGTTGTGGTGGTGAGAGGTCGCCGGAATTCACGAACTCCGGCGAGTAATTGGCGAGGTTAGGGAGGGGGAAAATCTCCAGAGGGAGAGGGCTTCGGACGAGGGTTGAGAGGGGCTCCCAAGGTTGCTTTATATAGGGCAGGGGAGGTCCAGAGTTGGGTGGGCCGAGATGTGTTAATGGCTGCAGTTTCAAGCGCTCATGATGGCCATTATGGTTATCTTTGAGGCGCACCAGGGGATGGGGGGTCGAGGGAGGAAAGGTGGTTCCGTTCAGAGGCATTTTGGAGCGGGGGAGAGGAGGGGAGGAAGAGGTGGAGGCGCCATGAGTGCAGCCTCTGTTCATATTCCTGTAACGAACAGAGAGGAGGAAGAAGGAGATAGCGCCTGGGCCTGGGCCTGCTGGGCTGCGCTTTTTTAAACCTTTTTTTACAGAAGCAATGAAACTCCAAAAATACAAATAAAACTTAGCCTATAAATCCCAGAAAATTTCACATAATTATATAGTCTTATATATGACCTTGTGAACATTTATCTGGCCTAAAATGCAAATTTTAAAAATAAACATTTTTGCTAAACTAATAAAATAAATTGCAAATAAAATCCAACAAATATATTTTGGTTCCAAATTCAAATTCCAATATTTTCCTTCTGATTTTGAAGAAGTCATTTTATCTTCTCTCTTTATTTTATTTTTGATATAATGGAAATGAGTTTTTGATGAAACCAAATGTGATCCAAATTCCCAACTTCGAAATTTCAAAAAAAAGATTTGAGGGAAACTTCCAACTCTCTCTTTTGGTCCTTGAGTTGCTCAAAGTTTCTTGGATCAAAAATTAAATAATACAAATGGGGTAAAAATGCATAAATCATGGATGCATATAAATGATCTATTTATAAACATTCAAATTGAAAATTGGGATGTTACAAACCTACCCCCCTTAAGATGAATCTCGCCCTCGAGATTCGGCTTGGCTAGCAAAAAGGTGTGGGTGGTCCTGTCGAAGATCTTCTTCTCGTTCCCAGGTGGCTTATTCTTTGGTATGATGACTCAATTGAACCTTGCAGAACTTGATGACCTTCTTGCGGGTAACCCTGCTTGCAGTATCAAGAATCTTGACAGGCTTCTCCTCATAGGTCTGATTAGTATCCAACGGTATGGCCTCCAGTGGCACTGTATCTCTCAGAGGAATTTCGGCCATCTCTGCATGGCACTTCTTCAACTAGGAAATGTGAAACACATCATGAACTCCTGACAAGGCTTCGGGTAATTCCAACTTGTAGGCAACTTCACCCATGCGTTCTAAAACTCTGTACGGCCCCACAAATCGTGGTGCCAACTTCCTTTGACTCCAAAACGTTTTACTCCTCGAAGTGGAGACACACAAAGATATGCTCTATCTCCAACTTCATAGGTTACCTCCTTGCGTTTAGTATCAGCATAACTCTTCTGTACGGATTGGGATATTTTGAGTCTGTCACGGATCAATTTGACTTTCTCCTCTGAATCTCTAATTAAATCTGGTCCGAATAACTTACGATCTCCAACTTCATCCCACATCAATGGTGTCCTGCACCTCCTTCCGTACAAAGCTTTAAAAGGGGCCATCTTCAGACTAGCTTGATAGCTATTGTTACATGAGAATTCTGCGTATGGAAAATTATCATCCCAACTACATCCATAATCTAGCGCACAAGCTCTCAACATGTCCTCTAGAATCTGATTGACTCTCTTGGTCTGCCCATCTGTCTACGGATGAAAAGCTGTACTGAACTCTAGCCTAGTGTCGGTGTGAAAACCGGCGGATCTCGGGTAGGGGGTCCCGAACTGTGCGTCTAGGCGGATGGTAACAGGAGACAAGGGACACGATGTTTTTACCCATGTTCGGGCCCTCTCGATGGAGGTAAAACCCTACTCCTGCTTGGTTAATATTGATGATATGGGTAGTACAAGAGTTGATCTACCACGAGATCAGAGAGGCTAAACCCTAGAAGCTAGCCTATGTTATGATTGTTGTTCGTCCTACGGACTAAACCTCTTCGGTTCATATAGACACCGGAGAGGGCTAGGGTTACACAGAGTCGGTTACAATGGAAGGAGATCTACATATCGTATCACCAAGCTTGCCTTCCAAGCCAAGGAAAGTCCTATCCGGACATGGGACAAAGTCTTCAATCTTGTATCTTCATAGTCCCGGAGTCCGGCCAAAGGTCATAGTCCGGCCATCCGGACACCCCCTAATCCAGGACTCCCTTAGTAGCCCCCGAACCAGGCTTCAATGACGACGAGTCCGGCGCACAAATTGTCTTCGGCATTGCAAGGCGGGTTCTTCTCCAAATTCCATATACCTGTTGAATAGTGTCCAGCTTCTGATGAATGTTGTGCTCCTTGGCTTCCGCGCCCAATAATGGCCATCTCCCACGTGTCAAAAGAATGTGAAAAGACAGGGGTTCTTTTTTCATTTACCCCCCTTAGCTGCGCAAATGGGCCGCCTATAAAAGAGACGGGGATTTAGATCCGAATCACACCATCTTCCCTCCGCGAGCATTCATCAGAGCGCATTCGACAGAGATCCATTCCATCATGGCCGGTTAACGCAGCTCCTCCTCTCACCCCTCCAGCCCTCGGCCCAGAGATTGGGAGAGGTGTTCCGTTCCGCACAGCGAGATAGTAGCGCTCCAAACCAAGGGGCTCCTCCCCCTAGCATACATGGTCCCAGTTCGAGCTGGGCTTGCCACCTATAATGGCGGAGAGCAGGCGGAGAGCGTCCCCAATCCCTCCAAAGGAGAGCGGGTATGCCTTGTCCCTTATTTAATAAGAGGGCTCGGATTTCCAATTCATCCGTTTCTCCGGGGGCTCCTGGAGTTCTATGGCCTCCAGCTACACAACCTCACGCATGCCTCCATACTACATATTGCGGGTTTCGTGGCCCTTTGCGAGCTGTTTTTGGGCATCGAGGCCCATTTCGCGCTATGGAAGAAGTTGTTCTGCCTCGTACCCCGCTCTCAGGAGGGGTCGATTTATCAGGTGGGCAGAGCCGAACTATGGCACATTGCCGGGACCGGATATCTATCCGGAACCCCAAAGAAGGCGTCCAAGGACTGGCCTTCGGAATGGTTTTATATAGAAGACGTCCCCCTGCTGGACCCTGTATGGATCGGCCTCCCTGAGTTCAATAATGCTCCCTTGAAGAAATGCCTGAGCTGGCGTCCATGGAGCCCTCAGAGGGAAACTGACAGGGACGTCCTTTACCTGATGAGCCGAATAAGGTTGTTGGCTCATTCCGGACTGACCATGATCGAGGTCATGGCCACATGCATTACGCGGGGGGTGCAGCCGCTTCAGTATAGAGGCCACCCCATGTGGGATTTCAATGGGGAGGACGACGCCACCCGGTGCGGTCGCTGTTGGAAATATGCCCTAGAGGCAATAATAAATTAGTTATTATTATTATTATATTTCCTTGTTCATGATAATCTTTTATTATCCATGCTATAATTGTATTGATAGGAAACTCAGATACATGTGTGGGTACATAGACAACACCATGTCCCTAGTAAGCCTCTAGTTAACTAGCTCATTGATCAATAGATGGTTTCGGTTTCCTGACCATGGACATTGGATGTCGTTGATAATGGGATCACATCATTAGGAGAATGATGTGATGGACAAGACCCAATCCTAAGCCTAGCACAAAGATCGTGTAGTTCGTATGCTAAAGCTTTTATAATGTCAAGTATCATTTCATTAGACCATGAGATTGTGCAACTCCCGGATACCGTAGGAATGCTTTGGGTGTACCAAACGTCACAACGTAACTGGGTGGCTATAAAGGTACGCTACGGGCATCTCCAAAAGTGTCTGTTGGGTTGGCACAAATCGAGACTGGGATTTGTCACTCCGGTTGACAGAGAGGTATCTCTGGGCCCACTCGGCAGGACATCATCATAATGTGCACAATGTGACCAAGGGGTTGATCACGGGATGATGTGTTACGGAACGAGTAAAGAGACTTGCCAGTAACGAGATTGAACAAGGTATCGGGATACCGGCGATCGAATCTCGGGCAAGTATAATACCGCTAGACAAAGGAAATTGTATACGGGATTGATCGAATCCTCGACATCGTGGTTCATCCGATGAGATCATCGTGGAACATGTGGGAGCCAACATGGGTATCCAGATCCTGCTATTGGTTATTGACCAGAGAACGTCTCGGTCATGTCTGCATGGTTCCCGAACCCGTAGGGTCCACACATTTAAGGTTCGATGACGCTAGGGTTATAGGGAATAGATATACGTGGTTACCGAATGTTGTTCGGAGTCCCGGATGAGATCCCAGACGTCACGAGGAGTTCCGGAATGGTCCGGAGGTAAAGATTTATATATGGAAAGTTGTTGTTCGGGTTCCGGGAAAAGTTCGGGTTTTTCTGGTATTGTAGTGGGAAGCTTCCAGAAGGTTCCGGAGGATTCCGGAGGGGTCCGGAGGTCCGGAAATTGTTCCAACATATCCAATACAGCAGCATGGGCTGTAAGGGGGCGCCCTAGCCTTAATGGGCCAGGGGCACCAGCCCCCCCAAGGCCCATGCACATGGGAGAGGGGAAACCCTAAGGGGGAGGGCCTCCACTTGACTTAGGAGGCACTCCTCCCCCCCTTGGCCGCCACCCCCAACCCTAGATGGGATCTAAGGGCAGCCACACCCCAAGTTCTGGCGCAGCCCTCCCCCTCTCCCAAGTACTCCTCCTCTCCCGCGGTGCTTGGCGAAGCCCTGCAGGATTGCCACGCTCCTCCACCACCACCACGCCGTTGTGCTGCTACTGGATGGAGTCTTCCCCAACCTCTCCCTCTCTCCTTGCTGGATCAAAGCATGGGAGACGTCACCGGGCTGTAGGTGTGTTGAACACGGAGGTGCCGTCCGTTCGGTGCTAGGATCATCGGTGATTTGGATCACGACGAGTACGACTCCATCAACCCCGTTCACTTGAACGCTTACGCTTAGCGATCTACAAGGGTATGTAGATGCACTCTCCTTCCCCTCGTTGCTAGTTTCTCCATAGATAGATCTTGGTGACTCGTAGGAAAATTTTGAATTTCTGCTACGTTCCCCAACAGTGGCATCATGAGCTAGGTCTATGCATATATTCTTTGTACGAGTAGAACACAAAGTAGTTGTGGGCGTTGATTTTGTTCAATATGCTTACCGTTACTAGTCTTAGCTTGATTCGGCGGCATTGTGGGATGAAGCGGCCCAGACCGACCTTACACGTACTCTTACGTGAGACAGGTTCCACCGACTGACATGCACTTGTTGCATAAGGTGGCTAGCGGGTGCCAGTCTCTCCCACTTTAGTCGGATCGGATTCGATGAAAAGGGTCCTTATGAAGGGTAAATAGCAATTGACATATCATGTTGTGGTTTTTGCGTAGGTAAGAAACATTCTTGCTAGAATCCCATAGTAGCCACGTAAAACATGCAAACAACAATTAGAGCACGTCTAACTTGTTTTTGCAGGGTATGCTATGTGATGTGATATGGCCAAAAAGAATGTGATGAATGATATGTGATGTATGAGATTGATCATGTTCTTGTAATAGGAATCACGACTTGCATGTCAATGAGTATGACAACCGGCAGGAGCCATAGGAGTTGTCTTAATTTATTGTATGACCTGAGTGTCATTGAACAACGCCATGTAATTACTTTACTTTATTGCTAACCGTTAGCCATAGTAGTAGAAGTAATAATTGGCGAGATAACTTCATGAAGACACGATGATGGAGATCATGGTGTCATGCCGGTGACGATGATGATCATGGAGCCCCGAAGATGGAGATCAAAAGGAGCAATATGATATTGGCCATATCATGACACTATTTGATTGCATGTGATGTTTATCATGTTTATACATCTTATTTGCTTAGAATGACAGTAGAAAATAAGATGATCCCTCCTTAAAATTTCAAGAAAGTGTTTCCCCTAACTGTGCACCGTTGCGAAAGTTCGTCGTTTCGAAGCACCATGTGATGATCGGGTGTGATAGATTCTAACGTTCACATACAACGGGTGTAAGCCAGATTTACACACGCGAAACACTTAGGTTAACTTGACGAGCCTAGCATGTACAAACATGGCCTCGGAACACAAGAGACCGAAAGGTCGAGCATGAGTCGTATAGTAGATACGATCAACATGAAGATGTTCACCGATGATGACTAGTCCGTCTCACGTGATGATCGGACACGGCCTAGTTGACTCGGATCATGTAATCACTTAGATGACTAGAGGGATGTCTATCTGAGTGGGAGTTCATTAGATGAACTTAATTATCCTGGACATAGTCAAAAACCCTTTACAAATTATGTCATAGCTCGCGCTTTAGTTCTATTATTTTAGATATGTTCCTAGAGAAAATATAGTTGAAAATTGATAGTAGCGATTATGCGGACAGTAGAAGGCTTATGTCCTTAATGCACCGCTCGGTGTGCTGGACCTCGAACGTTGTCTGTGGATGTTGCGAACATCTGACATACACGTTTTGATGACTACATGATAGTTCGGTAATGTGAAATGGTTTAGAATTGAGGCACCAAAGACATTTTTGAAATGTCGCAGAACATATGAGATGTTCCAAGAGCTGAAATTGGGATTTCTGGCTCGTGCCCACGTCAAGTGGTATGAGACCTCCGATGAGTTTTCTAGCCTACAAACTAAGGGAGAAGATCTCAATCGTTGAGCTTGTACTCAGATTGTCTGAGTACAACAATCACTTAAATCGAGTGGGAGTTAATCTTCCAGATGAGATAGTGATGTTTCTCCAAAGACATTGCCACCAAGCTACTAGAGCTTCATGATGAACTATAACTTAACAGGGACAATATGATGATCCTTGAGCTATTCGCAATGTTCGACACCGCGAATGTAGAAATCAAGAAGGAGCATCAACTGTCGATGGTTAGTGAAATCACTAGTTTCAAGAAGGGCAAGGGCAAGAAGGGGTACTTCATGAAACGGCAAATCAGTTGCTGCTCTAGTGAAGAAACCCAAGGTTGAACCCAAACCCGAGACCAAGTGCTTCTGTAATGAGAGGAACGGACATTGAAGCAGAACCACCCTAGATACTTGGTAGATAAGAAGGCAGGCAAGGTCAATAGAAGTATATTGGATATACATTATGTTAACGTGTACTTTACTAGTACTCCTAGTAGCACCAGGGTATTAGATACCGGTTCGGTTGCTAAGTGTTAGTAACTCGAAATAAAAGCTACGGAATAAACGGAGACTAGCTAAAGGTGAGCTGACGATATGTGTTGGAAGTGTTTCCAAGGTTGATGTGATCAAGCATCGCACGCTCCCTCTACCATCGAGATTGGTGTTAAACCTAAATAATTGTTATTTGGTGTTTGCGTTGAGCATAGACATGATTGGATTATGTCTATCGCAATACGGCTATTCATTTAAGGAGAATAATGGTTACTCTGTTTATTTGAATAATACCTTCAATGGTCTTGCACCTAAAAGGAATGGTTTACTGAATCTCGATCGTAGTGATACACATTTTCATGCCAAAAGATATAAGATAGTAATGATAGTACCACTTACTTGTGGCACTGCCATGTAAGTCATATTGGTGTAAAACGCATGAAGAAGCTCCATGTTGATGGATCTTTGGACTCACTCGTTTTTGAAAAGTTTGAGACATGCGAACCATGTCTATTGGTGTATAGGCATGAAGAAACTCCATGCAGATGGATCGTTTGGACTCACTTGATTTCGAATCACTTGAGATATGTAAATCATACCACATGGGCAAGATGACTGAAAAACCTCGTTTTCAGTAAGATGGAACAAGATAGCAACTTGTTGGAAGTAACACATTTTGATGTGTGTAGTCCAATGAGTGCTGAGGCATGCAGTGAATATCGTTATGTTCTTACTTCACGGATGATTCGAGTAGATGTTGAGTATATTTATTTGATGAAACACAAGTCTGAATTATTGAATGGTTCAAGTAATTTCAGAGTGAAGTTGAAGGTCATCGTGACAAGAGGATAAAATGTCTATGATATGATCATAGAGATGAGTATCTGAGTTACGAGCTTTGGCACGCAATTAAGACATTGTGGAAATTGTTTCACAATTAATACCGTGTGGAACACCATAGTGTGATGGTGTGTCCGAACAACATAGTTGCACCCTATTGGATATGGTGCGTGCCATGATGTATCTTATCGAATTACCACTATCGTTCATGGGTTAGGCATTAGAGACAACCACATTCACTTTAATAGGGCACCACGTAATTCCGTTGAGATGACACCGTATGAACTATGGTTTAGAGAAACCTAAGCTGTCGTTTCTTAAAAGTTTTGGGCTGCGACGCTTATGTGAAAGGGTTTCAGTCAGATAAGCTCGAACCCAAAGCGGATAAATACATCTTCATAGGACACCCAAAAACAGTTGGGTATACCTCCTATTTCAAATCCAGAAGCAAAAGTGATTGTTTCTAGAAACGGTTCCTTTCTCGAGGAAAAGTTTCTCTCGAAAGAATTGAGTTGGAGGATGGTGGAGACTTGACAAGGTTACTGAACCATCACTTCAACTAGTGTAGCAGGGCACGGGAAGTTGTTCCTGTGGCACCTACACCAATTGAAGTAGAAGCTTATGATAGTGATCATGAAACTTCGGATCAAGTCACTACCAAACCTCATAGGTCGACAAGGATACGTACTACTTCAGAATGGTACGCGATCCTATCTTAGAGGTCATGTTGCAAGACAACAATGAACCTACGAGCAATGGAGAAGCGATGGTGGGCCTGGATTCTGACAAATGGCTCGAGGCCATAAAATCCGAGAGATGATCCATGTATGAGAACAAAGTGTGGACTTCGGAAGAACTGCTTGATGGTCGTAAGGCTGTTGAGTACAGATGGATTTTAAAAGGAAGACGGACAATGATGGTAAGTGTCACCATTAAGAAAGCTCGACTTGTCGTTAAGATGTTTTCTGACAAGTTCAAGGAGTTGACTACGGTGAGGCTTTCTCACTCGTAGCGATGCTAAGAGTCCGTTGGAATTGAATTAGCAGTTACTGCATTATTTATCAAATCTTGCAGATAGGATGTCAAAACATTGTTTCCTCGACGATATTCTTGAGGAAAGGTTGTATGTGATACAACCAGAAGGTTTTGTCAATCCTGAAAGACTCTAATAAGTATGCAAAGCTCCAGCAATCCTTCTAAGGACTGGAGTAAGCATCTCGGAGCTGGAATATATGCTTTGATGAGATGATCAAAGATTTTGGGTTTATGCAAAGTTTATGAGAAACTTGTATTTCCAAAGAAGTGAGTGGGAGCACTATAGAATTTCTGATGAGTATATGTTGTTGACATATTGTTGATCAGAAATGATGTAGAATTTTTGGAGAGCATATAGGGTTATTCGAAAAGTGTTTTTCAATAGAGAACCTGGATTAAGCTGCTTGAACATTAAGCATCAAGATCTATGAGGATAGATCAAAAACCGCTAATTGGTACTTTCGAATGAGCACATACCTTGACATGATCTTGAAGGTGTTCAAGATGGATCAGTCAAAGAAGGAGTTCTTGCCTGAGTTGTAAGGTATGAAGTTAAGACTTAAAGCTCGACCACGGCAGAAGAGAGAGAAAGGACGAAGGTCGTCCCCTATGCTTCAGACGTAGGCTCTATAGTATGCTATGTTTTGTACCGCACGGGAAGTGTGGCTTGCCATGAGTCAGTCAAAGGGGTACAAGAATGATCCAGGAATGGATCATTGGACAGCGGTCAAAATTGTTCTTGGAGTAAATCAGGACATGTTTCTCGATTATGGAGGTGATAAAGAGTTCGGCGTAAATGGTTACGTTGATGCAAGCTTTAACACCTATCCGAGTGACTCTGAGTAGCAAACCGGATACGTATAGTGGATCAACCATTTGGAATAGCTCCAAGTGGAGCGTGGAAGCAGCATTTACAATATGACATAGAGATTTGCAAAGTACAAAAAGATCTGAATGTTGCAGACCCGTTGACTAAAACCTCTCTCACAAGCAAAACATGATCAAACCCCAGAACTCATTGAGTCTTAATCACATGATGATGTGAACTAGTTTAGTGACACTAGTAAACTCTTGGATGTTGGTCACATGGAGATGTGACCTATGAGTGTTAATCACACGGCGATGTGAACTAGATTATTGACTCTAGTGCAAGTGGGAGACTGTTGGAAATATGCCCTAGAGGCAATAATAAATTAGTTATTATTATTATTATTATATTTCCTTATTCATGATAATCGTTTATTATCCATGCTATAATTGTATTGATAGGAAACTCATATACATGTGTGGGTACATAGACAACACCATGTCCCTAGTAAGCCTCTAGTTAACTAGCTCGTTGATCAATAGATGGTTACGGTTTACTGACCATGGACATTGGATGTCGTTGATAACGGGATCACATCATTAGGAGAATGATGTGATGGACAAGACTCAATCCTAAGCCTAGCACAAAGATCGTGTAGTTTGTATGCTAAAGCTTTTATAATGTCAAGTATCATTTCCTTAGACCATGAGATTGTGCAACTCCCGGATACCATAGGAATGCTCTGGGTGTACCAAACGTTACAACGTAACTGGGTGGCTATAAAGGTACGCTACGGGCATCTCCAAAAGTGTCTGTTGGGTTGGCACGAATCGAGACTGGGATTTGTCACTCCAGTTGACGGAGAGGTATCTCTGGGCCCACTCGGTAGGACATCATCATAATGTGCACAATGTGACCAAGGGGTTGATCACGGGATGATGTGTTACGGAACGAGTAAAGAGACTTGCCGGTAACGAGATTGAACAAGGTATCGGGATACCGATGATCGAATCTCGGGCAATTATAATACCGCTAGACAAAGGAAATTGTATATGGGATTGATCGAATCCTCGACATCGTGGTTCATCCAATGAGATCATCGTGGAACATGTGGGAGCCAACATGGGTATCCAGATCCCGCTGTTGATTATTGACCGGAGAACGTCTCGGTCATGTCTGCAGGGTTCCCGAACCCGTAGGGTCTACACACATAAGGTTCGATGACGCTAGGGTTATAGGGAATAGATATACGTGGTTACCGAATGTTGTTCGGAGTCCGGGATAAGATCCCGGACGTCACGAGGAGTTCCCGAATTGTCCATAGGTAAAGATTTATATATGGAAAGTTGTTGTTCGGGTTCCGGGAAAAGTTCGGGTTTTTCTGGTATTGTACCGGGAAGCTTCCAGAAGGTTCCGGAGGATTCCGGAGGGGTCCAGAGGTCCGGAAATTGTTCCACCACGTCCAATACAGCAGCATGGGCTGTAAGGGGGCGCCCTAGCCTTAATGGGCTAGGGGCACCAGCCCCCCAAGGCCCATGCGCATGGGAGAGGGGAAACCCTAAGGGGGAGGGCCTCCACTTGACTTGGGAGGCACTCCTCCCCCCCTTGGCCGCCGCCCCCAACCCTAGATGGGATCTAAGGGGGCCGGCCCCCTTCTCTCCCCACCTATAAATAGTGGAGGGGTGGGAGGGCAGCCGCACCCCAAGTTCTGTCGCAGCCCTCCCCCTCTCCCAAGTACTCCTCCTCTCCCGCGGTGCTTGGCGAAGCCCTGCAGGATTGCCACGCTCCTCCACCACCACCACGCCGTTGTGCTACTGCTGGATGGAGTCTTCCCCAACCTCTCCCTCTCTCCTTGCTGGATCAAGGCATGGGAGACGTCACCAGGCTGTACGTGTGTTGACCGCGGAGGTGCCGTCCGTTCGCGCTAGGATCATCGGTGATTTGGATCACGACGAGTACGACTCCATCAACCCCGTTCACTTGAACGCTTCCGCTTAGCGATCTACAATGGTATGTAGATGCACTCTCCTTCTCCTCATTGCTAGTTTCTCAATAGGTAGATCTTGGTGACTCGTAGGAAAATTTTGAATTTCTGCTACGTTCCCCAATAGTCGCAAGGGGCCGGATTCGGCTGCCACTCTAACGAAGATCTTATCCGCTTTGTACAAGGGAGAAGAGGAGGAATTTATCCGTGTCAACCCACGGGGCGGATTCTCTATGTACAATCCTCCAAGCTGGGTAAGCGAACACTTTCACTTGCCCATCCGTTTTCATATTCCCATAGTTAAGTACTTACTCGAGCAATTTTAACGCAGGAGCTACGCCAGACTGTAAAGGAGATAAACAACCCTCCTCCCCAACCCGAGGACCCAGAAAGGTCCCTCGATCCGGACTCCCAAGAGGACACAGACTTGGCTGTGGAGCTGATTGATGGGGTGTTCCATCAATTGAGTAAGGACAACACCTTAGTGGCCATTACGGCCGATTATCTCGGACTACTTCCAGCCTCAAAGGTAACTGAGATCAAAGTCCAAGTATTTTCAAGAGGATCCATTCGTGCTTATTTTTTATCACCGTATACAAATGGCATTTTCTGCAGGGGAAGTCCTTGAGGCGGAGGGCCGAACCCACGGCGGCTAGCCAGCAAGGGCCATCGAGGCCCAGCGGGCTAAAAAGAAGTGCGGACCGCATCGAGACGCCGGCACAATGGTACGACATGCAATTGTAATGCCCAGGGTTTATGCCTTCAAGGCATACTAACGCTCATGCTCTCTTCAGGAAGAAGAGTGCCCGCCGTACTATATCCACCGGCCAGGCTTCAAGGTTGGGTTCGGAAGCGGAGGCGAACACGGGGCGTGCACCGGACGCTCCTCCGACAGAGGACATGGACGGACTATCTGCCACCAATTCAGAGGTGGAGAGTGCCATGAACCACAGGCATCACCGGACTGTTCTTCGGGACGCATGTTTTTCCCAAGAGGCGTTGGATGCCTTTAATACGGGAGATGCGTACCTCCATGCCGCTCTAACTGGTCTAGCCAAAGCCACAAAGCAGTATGTAAAAGACATAGGGTGAGTAAATCTGATTGTTATATATGTCAGTAGCCCCCGAGACTTGAAACAGTTAAAATAACCGATTTAAGGATCATTTGTTATGCAGGATCTTACAAAAAAGAATACGCAACTGTCCCAGGAGCTATAAGAGTGCAAGGCCCAACTTGAGGCTGCACTAGCCGCAACAGGGAAGGCCTAGGAGACCCCCTCTGGTAGTATATTCTTCAAGAGATGAGTATGTTGTGAAGCGCGACATGTGTGCAATTCTAACAATAACAGTGCAGATGGCGCCGGAGTGGATCCGGACAAGCAGCAACTCTTGCGCCAATTAAAGGCCGGCGAGAATATGCTTACGAGGGTGAGGCAAGAGAAGAACAAGCTTCAAGATGCCAACACCCAGCTGGGTGAGGAACTAAAGGATGTTCGTGCTCAGCTGTCGGATTCCGTAAAGGAGAATCGGCGGCTTCGACGCGGCATTTTTAGTAAGTGCTTGAATGAACCCTCGAAAAAGAGTTCGGCGAGGAATTCGATTGACAGAGTTATGTCTGTAGGTATGCTGATAGGTCGACCTGCGGAGGAAATGCCCGGTTCTACGGGTGACCTTCTTCCCGAGCTATCACAACTGCACGAACAAGTTCGGCAGGCGATGCAAGGCATCGTCCAGGCTTTATGGCCATCCGTCTCCATGCCCGAAGGCCTTGGAGAGCTTACAGAGAAGCTAAAGGGAGCGCGGCAGCACTTCCGATTATTGAAGATATCAGCTTGCCATCAAGGTGCTAGGGAGGCCTGGGCCATGGTGAAGACGCGGTACACGAAGGCTAACCCAAACCACATGGCCGAGGTCGGACCTGTGGGGCCCGATGGGAAGGAGATCCCTGTCAGTTTAGTGTACGGCCAGGTAGAGCTGGCCGCCAAGTATTCCCAACAGGACTGTAAATTGGACAGCCTTTTGGATGGTATTGAAGAAGAATATACCCAGTCAAATTGACTATGTGATTTAAAATGACATGTAAAATGCCTTCTAGCCGGACTGTAGATCATTTGTCATTGCGGACCTTTTCGCTTCAACCTCTGGACCCAAAAGTCCGGAGTGTGTCCGAACACCCTCTCGGTTATGTAAGAACCGGGGTATGCGTGGAGACCAGGCGTAGGGGTCATTAGTGCTTTAGCAGACAAGTGCCCAACTAGTTATGTTATATTACATGGTTAGTAAGAAACATCTTCCAGGGAGAATAGTTCCGTTAGGGGTTCCTTTCCCTGGGAGGCATGCCCTAAAGTGCATGTCCGGACTGCAAAAAAAGCAGAAAAGCATCTAGGGGCGGATAAATAAACAAGTGAAAAATCATCTTTTAGTTCACCGACGGAATATTCCCTTAAGAACGCTAGCTTTCGGCTTCACCCAGTCTGAGGTACACATCCGGCTGACCCAGTAGTAACAATCGCAGAGGTGCTCCCTTTACCACCTAGCCGAACAATCGGGAACGTAGGGGTAAGCATAGGAGCCAGGCAACCTAGCTTGGCCAAAACTTAAGTCATATCGATGCATATAATGGTGAATAAAAGGTACATGCGGAAGTGTGACACATGTGTTGGGCACGAGGCCCATATAAATAAGCTTCTGTTGAAGAAGCCCCCAGGTATAATGAGCGCGGATAGCGCGTCAATTGTGTGCGAACGAGGCGCAAATGAGCCCTTAAAAGGCTGTAATAGAAGAAAGAGGGAGAAAGAGAGAAATATAGGACGGCTAATGTGTAAAAAAAAGACAGAGGAAGGAGACAAACACATAGTCTGGCGCTAGGCATAGAATCTTCGTAGGCGTGCTGCGTTCCATGGGTTCGGCTCGAGTCGGTTATCCGATGCATTTCATAGACGGTACGCTCCACCAGTCAGGACTTGGTCGATCACGAAGGGACCTTCCCATTTGGGCTTGAGTTTTTCCTTTTTCTTGTCCGGCAGGCGTAGAACTAGTTCGCCGACATTGTAAGTTTTGGCCCGTACTTCTGTGCTTTGATATCTTCGAGCCTGTTGTTGATAGAATGCGGAACGAGCTTTTGCCACGTCGCACCCCTCCTCCAATGCGTCCAAACTGTCATGTCGATCAAGTTCGGCTTCTCTTTCTTCGTACATGCGCACGCGAGGTGAGTCATGAATTATGTCGCAGGGCAGAACTGCCTCTGCGCCGTATACCATAAAAAATGGTGTGAATCCGGTAGTGCGGTTCGGCGTGGTCCGCAGCCCCCAGAGTACGGAGTCAAGCTGCTCTACCCAATGCGTGTTAGATTCCTTGAGGGACCGCACCAGTCTGGGTTTGATGACGCTCATGATTAGACCATTTGCCCGCTCAACTTGACCGTTAGCTTGTGGGTGATAGACTGAAGCGTAGTCGAGCTTGATGCCCATGTTTTTGCACCAGAGTTTAACCCCGTCGGCCGTAAAGTTCGTGCCGTTGTCAGTGATGTTGCTGTGGCGGACGCCGTAACGGTGTACGACCCCTGATATGAAGTCTATAACCGGTCCTGATTCGGACTTCTTAACAGGCTTGGCCTCTATCCATTTGGTGAATTTGTCAACCATGACCAATAAATATTTTTGCTTGTGGGTTCCCCCTTTAAGGGGACCAACCATGTAAAGCCCCCAGACCGCAAAAGGCCAGGTGATGGGTATAGTTCGGAGGGCGGTGGGTGCCATATGGCTTTGGTTAGCGAATAATTGGCAGCCGACGCATCGTTGGACTAATTCCTGAGCATCTGTCCGGGCCGTCGGCCAATAAAATCCAGTACGGAAGGCCTTCCTTACGAGGGCCTGGGCTGCGGCGTGGTGCCCGCCTAGTCCAGCATGAATTTCAGCCAGAAGGTTCCGCCCCTCCTCTTCAGAGATAAACTTTTGAAGGACTCCGGTGGTGCTTTTCCTATAAAGCTCTCCTTCGTGGACTTTGTAGGCTTTAGATCGCCACACTATGCAGCGTGCCTTGTTTTGGTCCTCGGGGAGTTCTTGCCTAGTTAGGTAGGCTAAGAATGGTTCTGTCCACGGGGCAATGACTGCCATTATTACGTGGGTTGAGGGTGTTACCTCGTTGCCAGAGCCTTCCATTGCGTCAGAATGTTCGATGTCAGGCGGTGCGGCTAGGTCCAGATTGTTATTTCCGGATTCCCCTTCCCACTGTACGGATGGCTTGAATAGCCTTTCCAGAAAATTGTTGGGGGGGACCGCATCGTGCTTTGCGCTGATGCGTGCCAAGACGTCTGCTGCCTGATTGTTTTCCCGGGCTATATGGTGAAATTCGAGCCCTTCGAACCGAGCTGACATATTTAGGATGGCATTGCGATAAGCTTCCATTTTTGGATCTTTGGCATCAAAGTCTCCATTTAATTGGGATATCGCGAGGTTCAAATCCCCACGCACCTCTAGGCGTTGAATGCCCATGGAGACTGCCATCCGGAGACCATGTAGAAGGGCCTTGTATTCAGCTGCATTGTTGGAGTCTGTATACATTATCTGGAGTACATATTGAACTGTATCTCCTATTGGGGACGTCAGAACGACGCCATCCCCCAGACCCGCTAGCATTTTGGAGCCGTCGAAGTGCATGATCCAATTGGAATATGTGTCGTACTCTTTAGGGAGTTCGGCTTCAGTCCATTCAGCGACAAAGTCGGCCAAAACTTGTGACTTGATAGCTTGCCGTGGCTTGTAGGTTATGTCGAACGGGAGGAGCTCAATGGCCCATTTGGCAATCCAGCCCGTCGCGTCGCGGTTGTTTATAATATCATTAAGAGGTACTTCAGAGGCTACTGTTATTGAACACTCTTGAAAGTAGTGTCGTAGCTTTCGGGACGCCATGAACACTGCGTACGCGATCTTTTGGTAATGCGGGTACCGGCACTTGCATGGAGTGACGACAGTGGACACATAGTAGACTAGTTTCTGGACAGGGAACCGTCCGTTTCTCGTTCAACGACGAGCACTGCGCTTACAACTTGATGAGTTGCCACGATGTACAACAACATTGGTTCGCCGATGTTAGGCGCGGCCAGGACCGGGTTTGTTGCCAATATGGTTTTTATTTCTTCGAGTCCGGCCGTGGCGGCATCCGTCCACTCGAAGTGTTCGGTGCGCCGGAGGAGGCGGTAAAGGGGTAATGCCTTTTCTTCCAAGCGGGAGATGAAGCGTCTTAGAGCCGCCACTCTTCCAGTCAATTTTTGTATTTGTTTGAGGTCCTTTGTAATATCCAATTGTGACAGAGCTCGGATCTTGGCTAGGTTTTCTTCAATTCCTCTACCAGATACGATAAAGCCCAAGAGCTTTCTGGCTGGTACGCCGAAAACTCATTTTTCTAGGTTAAGCTTAATGTCGTATGTTCGGAGGTTATTGAACGTGAGCCTCAAGTCATCTATTAGAGTTTCGACATGCTTGGTTTTGACGACCACGTCATCCACGTATGCTTCAACTGTTTTTTGCCGATCTGGTTGGCCAGACATGTCTGAATCATGTGCTGATATGTTGCGCCGATGTTTTTGAGCCCGAAGGGCATTGTGTTGAAGCAGAATGGGCCGTATGGGGTGATAAATGTCGTTGCGGCTTGGTCTGACTCTGCCATCTTAATTTGGTGGTAGCTAGAGTATGCGTCGAGGAAACACAATGAATCGTGTCCTGCGGTGGCGTCGATGATTTGATCAATGCGGGGGAGGGGGAAGGGATCCTTTGGGCAAGCCTTGTTGAGGTCTTTGAAATCGACACATAGGCGCCAGGATTTGTCCTTCTTTGGTACCATCACCAGGTTTGCTAGACAGTCCGGATGTTTTATATCTCTGATGAATCCGGCTTCTAGTAGTTTGGCTAGCTCCTCTCCCATGGCTTGTCTCTTAGGTTCAGAGAAACACCGAAGAGCCTGCTTAATAGGCTTGAATCCTTTTAGGATGTTCAGGCTGTGCTCGGCCAGCCTGCGTGGGATTCCTGGCATGTCTGAAGGGTGCCAGGCAAAAATATCCCAACTTTCGTGTAGGAATTCTCGTAGTGCGGCGTGTACATCAGGGTTTAGTTGTGCCCCGATGGAGGCCGTTTTCGTAGGGTCCGTCGGATGGACTTGGAACTTGACTATTTCATCTGCCGGTTTAAAGGAGGTGGACTTGGATCTTTTGTCGAGTATCACGTCGTCCCTGTCCACCATGGAGCGCAGCGCAGTTAGTTCCTCGGCTGCTAGGGCTTCGGATAATGCCTCAAGGGCCAGTGCGGCTGTCTTGTTTTTGGCGCGGAGCGCTATGTCCGGATCACTAGCAATAGTGATGATTCCGTTGGGTCCGGGCATTTTGAGCTTCATTTACCCGTAATGGGGTATAGCTTGAAAAATTGTGAATGCCTCTCGCCCTAACAGAGCATGGTATCCGCTGCTGAACAGGGCCACTTGAAATGTGACCTCCTCGGATCTGTAATTATCCGGCGTGCCAAACACCACATCCAGTGTGATTTTTCCTGTACAACACGCTTCCCGACTAGGGATTATTCCTCTAAAGGTTGTGTTGCTTCGCTCAATGCGGCTCCAGTCTATTTCCATTTTTCGAAGGGTTTCCTCATAAATGAGGTTCAATCCGCTGCCACCGTCCATGAGTACCTTGGTAAGTCGAAAGCTGTCCACTATCGGACTGAGGACCGGTGCGGCTGGTGCTCGGGCTGTCCGGAATTTAGGTCGTCACTGGCATTAAAGGTAATAGCCATGTCACTCCATGGGTTTATTGTTGCTACCTGGTAGACTTCGGTAAGGCTGCGGAGCGTTCGTTTCCGCACATTGTTTGATGCGAAAGTCTCGAAGACTGTTGATACCGTACTGGTATTCCTGGGGTGGTGCTCTGCGGATTGTGGAGTTAGAAGCTCCTCGCCACTTCTGGCCACCTGCCGGAGTATCCAACATGCTCTAAGGCTATGAGTTGGTGTGACACCCTCTGTACTATGAATTTTACAGGGTCCATTGAGCCATCCCTCCAGTACGGTTCCATACCCTATAGAGGGTTTTTGTTTTTTGTTGTTCGGCCCAGGTGCCTGGCGATAATGCGCCCTTTTATTTCGGACTGGGATTGTATTTAGGGCCGGATTGTCCCAGAATTTTGTTTCGGTTTTCCGAACGCTTTCTGTCGCACAGTATTTTTGTACTATGGATGCCAAGTCGGCGAAGCGTGTAATTTCACGGCGACTTATGGCGTTGAGGATCCCGATGTCCGTGCAGTTATTGCAGAAGAATGAAATTGCATCCCCCTCGCGGCAGTCCTCTATCATGTTCATAACCAGGAGGAATCTGGCCCAGTAATGGTGTACTGTTTCTCTGGGCTCTTGCCGAATTTGGGATAGATCCCTTATATTTGGGTGGTCAGGTGGAGTGAAATCCAGAACCTCGCCCAATCTGAGACTCAGGGGCCAAGAAATTTCCGAACTCGGAAGCTTGGGTTCTTGGATGTTGTCCAATGAATCAGGCCCGCTGCTTGACTTTAGGTTCATGGCTTGAGTGACGTCTTCCCCTCCACGGGTATCCGGTTTGGAGGGATCAGGAATCCGGACATATCTGGTCCTTAGGATGGGTGAAGATCCGCCGCATTTTTCCTCCACCACTTCGACGTGGTGGGTGACCTGGGGAGAGTCAATCTCTCTCGGATCGGGTTTAAGCCCAATCTGATCGTAGTTTGTAGCGACTCCCAGGGCGGCAATGCGATCCAAGAGCTCGTTCAAGGAAGAGAGCTCCATCGGATCTAACTGCTCCGCGAGTTCCGAGTTGACATGGAGATCGCTTTCGATGACCCGAGAAGTCATCGTCGGCGCGGTGGCCGAACAGGCGGTCATTAGAAAACTGCCTAGCCGGAGAGTTTGGCCAATAGCCAAAGCTCGTTTAGCAACAGCGCCGTCTTTAAAGACGGGGTGCGGCATCCTTCCTGATGGTGACGACACAGAGGAACTCTCAATGAAAGCACCAATGTCGGTGTCAAAACCGGCGGATCTCGGGTAGGGGGTCCCGAACTGTGCGTCTAGGCGGATGGTAACAGGAGACAAGGGACACGATGTTTTTACCCAGGTTTGGGCCCTCTCGATGGAGGTAAAACCCTACTCCTGCTTGATTAATATTGATGATATGGGTAGTACAAGAGTTGATCTACCACGAGATCAGAGAGGCTAAACCCTAGAAGCTAGCCTACGGTATGATTGTTGGTCGTCCTACGGACTAAACCTCTCCGGTTTATATAGACACCGGAGAGGGCTAGGGTTACACAGAGTCGGTTGCCATGGGAGGAGATCTACATATCATATCGCCAAGCTTGCCTTCCACGCCAAGGAAAGTCCTATCCGGACACGGGACGAAGTCTTCAATCGTGTATCTTCATAGTCCGGGAGTCCGGACAAAGGTCATAGTCCAGCCATCCGGACACCACCTAATCCAGGACTCCCTCACCTGGTATCCAATGTTTTGTGTAATTGATGCTAAAACTTTGAGGTAAATTGCGTTCCTCTATCTGATACGATGGTCCTCGGGACTCCATGCAGACATACGATCATGGTCATGTATATCTTGGCCAACTTAGCACTTGTATATGTGGTTTTCACGGGGATGAAGTGAGCTACCTTGGTCAAGCGATCAACCGCCACCCAAATAGAATCATAGCCTGATCGGGTCCTGGGTAATCCTATAATGAAGTCCATGCCAAGCTTGTCCCACTTCCAATCTAGTATCGGCAAGGGCTGAAGTAATCCTGCTGGTTTCTGGTGCTCTGCCTTAAGCCTCCGACATACGTCACATACTGCAACATACTCGGCAATATCCTTCTTCATACCTGTCCACTAGAAACTTTCCTTCAAGTCCAAATACATCTTGGTGTTGCCTGGGTGTATTAAGTCAGGGGAATCATGAGCCTCCTGAAGAATCAACTTCCTGATCTCTGGGTCATTGGGTACATAAATATGCTTCTCAAACCATAAGGTTCCATGTTCGTCCTCATGAAATCCTTCTGCCTTTCCTTGCTTCATCCTTCCCTTTATCTCCACAATACCTTTGTCTAACTTCTGGGCTTCTCGGATCTTTCCCAACAAAGTGGATTGAATTTCCATTGCGGCAACAAAACATCATGGTACTATCTCCAATCGAAGATCTCTAAGATCGTCAATTAACACCTGAGGCAATCCTCCTGCTGTGAGGCTATTGACATAACTCTTGCGGCTCAATGCATCTGCCACAACATTGGCCTTTCCTAGGTGATAGTGCAATTTCATGTCATAATCCTTTATGAACTCCAACCATCTTCTCCGCCCGAGGTTCAACTCCTTCTGTCTGAAGATGTATTTCAAACTCTTATGATCCGTGTAAACATCACAACGATTTCTGATAAGAAAATGTCTCCAGGTCTTGAGTGCATGCACTACGGCTGCTAACTCCAAATCATGCGTGGCATAATTCCGCTCATGAGGTCGAAGCTGACGTGAGGCATATGAAACAACTCTTCCTTCTTGCATAAGAACACCTCCAAGTCCCTGACGAGAAGCATCGCAATATACTTGGAAATCCTTGCGTATATTCGAAAGAATTAGAACAGGGACTGTGACCAAATGTTTCTTCAACTCCTGGAAACTGGCCTCACATTCGTTGGTCCAAACAAACTTAGTGTCTTTCTTCAATAACTCTGTCATGGGCTTCGCGATCTTGGAGAAATTCTCAATAAACCTCTGATAATATCCCGCGAGTCCAAAAAAACTGCGAATCTCTCCGACTAAGGTGGGTGCCTTCCATTCGGTGACGGCTTCAACCTTGGAGGGGTCTACTGCTATTCCTTCTCCTGATATAACATGTCCGAGAAATCTGACTT
The DNA here is from genome assembly GCF_018294505.1 of Triticum aestivum. Lineage (NCBI taxonomy): Eukaryota > Viridiplantae > Streptophyta > Magnoliopsida > Poales > Poaceae > Triticum > Triticum aestivum. The sequence continues at coordinate 95,497,783 of NC_057795.1, read as the reverse complement.
CCTTCAACCAGAATCCGCACTTGCTGAACTTTGCGTATAATTGATGTTCCCTGAGCTTCTCTAGAACCAAGCGCAAATGTTCCTTATGTTCTTCTTCATTCTTCGAGTAAATCAATATGTCATCAATGAATACCACAACAAACTTATCCAAGAACTCCATGAATACCTTATTCATCATACTCCTAAAATAGGCAGGGGCATTAGTCAAACCAAAAGACATGATCGTATACTCATAAAGCCCATATCTCGTGGTAAAGGCTGTCTTGGGTATATCCTGTTCTCGAATCTTCAGCTGGTGATATCCTGATCGAAGATCGATCTTGGAGAAAACATTTGCTCCTTGTAGCTGGTCAAACAAATCATTGATCATTGGCAGAGGGTACTTCTTCTTAATCGTCACCTCGTTTAGTGCATGATAATCTACAACCATTCTCAAGGTTCCATCCTTCTTCTCAACTAGAAGGACTGGGGCTCCCCAAGGTGATGAACTCGGTCGAATATAACCTTTCTCCAACAATTCCTTAATCTGCTTCTTAATTTCCTCCAGATCATTTGCGGGCATCCGGTACGGTCTCTTGGATATTGGTCCGGTGTCGGGTAACAATTCGATCAAAAACTCTATGTCCCGATCTGGTGGCATGCTAGGCAATTCCTCGGGGAATACATCGGGATAGTCCTTCACAACTGGTACTTCCTATTGAACAACTCCCAGAAGAGAATTCACTTGAGTCCCGCTTGGCGTATGCCTCGACACATACTTGATCCGTTTCCCCTCTAGGGTGGTGAGAAGAACCGACTTACTGGCACAATCGATGTTTCCCTCATACTTGGATAGCCAATCTATACCTAGGATCATGTACAATCCTTGGGATTCTATGATAATGAGGTCTATGGGAAACACATGTCTCCCTATGGTCAATGGCAGCTGAAAACATCCCTGGCTAGCCATCTACTCTGCTCCTGGGGAACTCACTAACATAGGTAACTTAAGGGCTACGATCGGCAACTTAAACTTATCCACAAACCCCCTTGATATTAATGAATGCGATGCACCAGTGTCGGAAAGAACAAGGGCTGTAAATGAATTAATCAAGAATTTACCAGCAACGATGTCAGGTTGGGCATAAACTTCCTCCACATTGACGTGATTCACATGACCTCTGGTGAAAGGATTGGGCTTCTTTCCAGAGCTTTCATTTCCATTCCCGTTCTTCGCCTCAGGGAAATCGGTGGTGTAGTGTCCGGTCATCCCGCACTTGAAACAGGTAATGTGACTCCGATCCTTCTTTGTCAGTGTAGTGGGGTTGGACTGATGTTGATTGTTGTTTCCTTCGTTCCCATTGCCATTCCTGTGGCCATTATGATTATGTCCATTTCCTCCATGATGAATATTTCCTCCATGGTTATGGTGAGTGTGTCCACAATACTTGCCGGATCCTGATCCATTATTTCCCGAGTACAGGGTATAGCGGGGCTTCTTCTGAACTCCAGATTTGTACATTCCCTGTCCGTACTTCCTCTTGCGATTCTCCACCTGCTACTGCTTGCCTTCCAGAATGAGAGCCTTGTCGACCAACTCTTGATAATTGTTAAAGGTAGCCATGGTCAACTGAAGTCCCAAATCATCGTTTAGTCCCTCCAGAAATTTCTCCTTATTAGCTGCATCATCGGCCACGTCTCCGGGAGCATACCTGGATAACTTGCTGAATTCCTCCACATAATCACCAACAGAACGATTTCCCTGGCGTAAGTTGCGGAACTCACGCTTCTTCAGACTCATAGCTCTGGCTGAAACATGTGCGGTATGGAACGCCTGCTGGAACTGATCCCAAGTAACATTGGCTATGGGGAATGTAGTGGTGTAATTCTCCCACCATGAAGCTGCTGGTCCATCCAGTTGATGTGCGGCAAAGCGCACCTTCTCAGCATCAGTGCATCCTACGGTGGTTAGCTCCCTTCCGATCTTGCGAAGCCAGTCATCTGCGACAATTGACTCCGTCCTGCTAGAGAACATGGGTGGGTTCAACCTTAGGAAACGGGTAAGGTTCTCGACCGGGGGTGGTGGCGGTGGGTTGTTGCCGTTGCTCTGGTTCTGATTCTGGATGAGTAGCTGCATGAGGGCATTCTGGTTCTGGATCAATTGGGTAAGTTCTGGTGGGAATTCCGGGTCACGTCTCGGAGGCATCTATCCGGTTTAGCGAGGATGAGAAATTGGAATAGAATAAGGGCCTAATGTGAAAAATCACTACCCATATGCTTATGATAGCAAGAAAACTTCAAATCAAGAAATTCACACAGATAACACCACACAAGCAAAACCTACAGGTAAGGTCATATCCACAACAGATATGATCTCTTCATACTACCGCAAACCATTAGTTGGACTCAACTTGGTAGTGGTGGTCTGTACTAAATCTCCTCAAATCAATGTCAACTCTAGCTTCTTCTTCGTCAATGTTGTCTTCATAGGTCATGGTCTCATCGGACTGAGCAACTTGGTGATGGGGTTCAACTACTATTTTATTGGAGTAGAGAAGAGATAGAAATGAATAGAGAAGAGTATAGACCAACGAGAACATAAGGAAGTCGTAAAATAGAGTTTTCTTCCAATGGTTTTCCATTTCCTAGTGGTTGCGTCCTACAGTCAGCGTGGGATCTGATACCATCTTGTAGCGACCCGACCCAAATGGATTGAAGTCTCTGTGCTTAAGTGTCATCCCTGGATCGATATGATGACACACACAGTACTCGAGGAATTATAACAGAGTTCAATCACACACTTTATTACATCGAGATCCTCAAAAGAGTATTTATTACAATAATATGGCCAAAGGCCATCTAAAATAAAATAATTGCGGAAGCATCGAAGGTAAATGAGTCCATCCAACTCCACGGCAAACTGAGTGCAGAACAACGACCTATCGCACCTTTAATCCTCGTCGGAAAAGTTTGCAATATGAGACGTTGCAGCCATGTAGGTCAGCACATGGAATATGCTGGCAATTTCACACCATAGAGTAATAATGAAAAAAAGACTAGCTCTATATGAAAATTTAGCTAGTGGAGGCTCTAAGTTTAATGTTTGCATAAAGCCAATTTTACCCTACAATAAAGGAATACATTTTTATTTACTACAAAATTAAAATCCCATTATTGAGAAGGTTCCTCCAACTCAAACCCAAAATTCCCAAGCTATTAGTATCCCAATAATTTCATTAAAAAGAGTGATGAGATTAACCAATAATTCACTTCTAGATACTCAAGTTGTCCATATCCGGGGACACGGCTAATCATGATTAGTTTGTACACTCTGCAGAGGTTCGTGCACTTTTACCCACAAGACTCGACCACCTCCATGATCGGAAGATCGAGACATAGTCTTTCTAAAATATTTACCCTTAACCCTGGGTAGACCGATACACCTACTTTCCCCTACATCATCTAGTCTACCACGGAAAGAGGTCACACAACTTACTCAACTATGCCAGAGCCCATAATGGCTTGTGGCTGCACACGGAAGTTTCTAGGCATGAAATATCTTATGATCCCTTTGAGCCTGGGTGGTGGACCTAGGGTAATCACACAGGTACTCCGAGATTCCCCTTGGGCAAGCACTGCTTACTCTAGGTGCCCCAAACAATCCACCTAGATGTGTATTAAAGTTGCCACCTTATGTTGTCCCCAAATTATTATCTCTCGCAACTTCATGAATCACACATACCAATCCCCGTCTACGAGCATGGCGAAGCAATGTATGATATAACGAATATTCCTGGGGTGATCAAAGGTCATAGGTTTCTACCACATGAACTACAAAGCATAACCACATGTTCCCTATCCTACTCATGCAATCTTTGAGGGTGAAACTAATGCATAGTAAAACTGGGTATTGAAAATTATGATCAAAGTGTGAACTAGCCTTGCTGACGACCGTTGAACTCTAAAGATTCGTAGTAGCAATCCTCGCACTCCGGATGATCTAGCGTAAGCAAGCAATAACAAACATAAGCATACAAGCAAAGATCCAAAAAGAAAACGAATGAAAGACTTCGAAAAACTCCAAAACATCCAAATAAAGTTTCTATACATAACATAAATTTTGCAGCAACAAAAATAAATGGTTTTGGTTTTAACAGAAAGTACAAGTCACTAGCTTTGATTTGCAAAAAGAATCACCTAAAATGGAGTTACGAAATTCGAGTTACGACCTACCGAAGTTTGAATTCAGATCTGTTTGAATTCAAATTTTAAATTTTTCATAAATATTTTTCGTTTGGTTCTCTGGATAGAGGATATTTGTTCAGAGGTGTTTTGTAGCGGGGGAGAGGAGGGGAGGAAGAGGTGGAGGCGCCATGAGTGCAGCCTCTGTTCATATTCCTATAACGAACAGAGAGGAGGAAGAAGGAGATAGCGCCTGGGCCTGGGCCTGCTGGGCTGCGTTTTTTAAACCTTTTTTTACAGAAGCAATGAAACACCCAAAATATAAATAAAACATAGCCTATAAATCCCAGAAAATTTCACATAATTATATAGTATTATATATGACCTTATGAACATTTATCTGGCCTAAAATGCAAATTTTAAAAATAAACATTTTTGCTAAACTAATAAAATAAATTCAAATAAAATCCAACAAATATATTTTGGTTCCAAATTAAAATTCCAATATTTTCCTTCTAATTTTGAAGAAGTCATTTTATCATCTCTCTTTATTTTATTTTTCATATAATGGAAATGAGTTTTTGATGAAACCAAATGTGATCCAAATTCCCAACTTTGAAATTTCAAAAACAAGATTTTAGGGAAACTTCCAACTCTCTCTTTTGGTCCTTGAGTTGCTCAAAGTTTCTTGGATCAAAAATCAAATAATACAAATTGGGTAAAAATGCATAAATCATGGATGCATATGAATGATCTATTTATAAACATCCAAATTGAAAATTGGGATGTTAAATTTGCGTCATCTATTGGAGATGCTATTAGAATTCCGCTCAGGTTAACGTTGTCTCTCTTGTATTGCTTCAGCCTCGGTGTCATACAACTCACCGGAGCTGCTCGAACGATGAAACCCGCCATCCCCCAGGACTTAACAGGTATGATATGACCGGCTGAATCTTCCAAATACCACTTGCAATGGCTATGTTTTGTACGGTTGATGTATTAAGCATGTCCGTGCCTTGTTTATTTTAGTACTGCACACTATGTGATGTTCAAGTGTTAACTGTTCAGTTCAATTTGACCAATACCAGCCAAAAACTTTGCTACAATGCTACTCTCCGCAATGAAGATATACTAGAGATGCTGCACATTCGCTATTTTTGGTGGATGCTAACCCTGTTGTACTTAACATGCCTATCCATGTACTTTTTTTGACCGAGAAAACAGTAGGAAAGGCTCCCACTCTGTTATATTAAGAGCACCACACACTGTACAATTTACATGTTACAAATAGGGGGGAGGGGAGAGAGGCCCTAACCCTTTTGTGTGGGGGTGTTGAAAAATACAAAGATAAGCTAAGTAAGGGAGGCAACAAAATCTAGCACTAGAGGCCTACGTGCCTCCTTAACCCTATGTTGGAGCAGAGAGAAATCTGAAATAAACCTAGAGAGCCAGGATTGCAACGTGGGAGCCACAACTCCGAAGTGCTTGTTGTTTCTTTCTTTCCACACACTCCACACGGCGATGAGAATTTTTTCCAACAACATCTTCATGATGCGGCTCTCTTTTTTATCTGGAATGGCTTGGAACCTATTAGCAAACGGCTCCCAGTTGAGGTTAAGGCAGGCCCAACATTGACGGCTGAAGGAGCAGGTGAAGATCATGTGTTCAACCGTTTTTTCGATATCAAGTCTGCACAAAAGGCACATATGGTCGTCTCCAATGTTGTAGTGCCTCCTCTTGAGCATGTTGCGTGTATTGAGCCTGTCATTGAAGAGGAGCCAGCCAAAAACTTTTATTTTCATTGTGCACTTGGATTTCCAAAGCCACTCAAATATCGGATGTGTCTGGATTTCACAAAAGTAGAAGTTATAATAGTTAGTTGAATTAAAGACCGACTTGCCCCAGACATAGTACCACACATCAGAGGTAGTCGTTGATGGTTGAAATTGGGTGGTCTTGATTTGGATGTCTTGAATCTCAGCATGTGCTGGCGGAGAAAGGGGAAGGTGAAAGGCCTCACTGAGTGACGTGACACGCAAGAAATCCTTTACCAAGTCATCCTCTTGAGTCGTGAAAGAGAAAGCTCGGGGATGCGAGAGCATGAGAGTTTCTTGGGACCATAAGTCTTTCCAGAAGAGTGTGCTGGACCCGTAGACCACATTGACCTTCAAGACCCCATGAAACATGGGGGTAAGCTTGAGAATATCACGCCACCAAAATGATCCAACCGGATCCATGGCATGCGATATTTTGTTGTTGTAGTAGGCATCCCAGGAGAGTTGCACCCAAGGCACATCCATTTTATTATAAAACTTATGTAGGAACTTCATGAGCAGAGCTTCATTTTGGAGACAAATGTTTAAAATTCTAAGGCCACCTTTGTTCTTGGGCTTGCAGACCATATCCCAAGCCGCCAGAGAATTACATTTCTCCCCTTGGTCAGTTTTTTTGATCCAGAGGCAACAACGTCTGATATTGTCCAACATTTCGATCAACTTTGGAGGGGGCTATAGGGTGCACATAGCATAAATCAATAGAGAAGTGATCGTTGAATTCAATAGAGTGAGCTTTCTAGCATAGGACATGAGCGATAGTGTGGACGTCATGTTGCGTTCCACTGAGCTGACTAGGGGCATGAGCTCCTGAATTGTGGGCCGCGACGTGCCCATGGGCAGCCCCAGGTAAGTGAATGGTAGTGAGCCAACCGAGCACTCAAAGATAGCAGCTAAACTGGCCGTGAGTTTATAGTTTATTTTAAGACCAATGGAGTCTGCATAGTAAATAAGAATCCTTTTAATGACTGGGGCTTGGGTTGGGCATGCAGGCATGAGGAGTAATGTGTCGTCCATGTATTGAATAATGGGGTAGTCCATATCACCCCGGTCGAGGAAGGGAAAATGAATTAAGCCATTCCTGTAAGCATCATTGATTGTAGATTGCAGGAGGTCCGCCGCAAGCACAAAGATCAATAGGGATAAAGGATCTCCTTGTCAGACTCCGTGCCGACAGTGAAATTGTCAACCCGGAACCCCATTTAATAGGATTGAAGAATGGCCCGAGGAGAAGATGGAGCATATCCAAGAGAGCCATTTGTCATTAAAGCCCATGTGTCTCATGATGTTAATCAATGGCTCATGCTCGATTGTGTCAAACGCTTTGGCAAAGTCCAATTTAAGGAGGACAATTTTCTTCTTGGAGGCTTGGCACTGGTGAATATACTGGAAAGACCAGGCGAAGCAGTCCTGTATAGATCAGCGTTTGATGAAACCATACAGGTTCCAATGAACAATCTTGAGAATAACTTGCAGCAACCTATTGGCGAGAAGCTTGGTGATCAGTTTTAGGCAACAGTTAAGCAAGGTAATCGGTCTATAATCATTGACTGTGGCTGGGGAGCTAGTCTTTGGTATTAGAGTAATAAGTCTGTCATTAATGCTTTGCAAGTTAAGATCACCCTCATAAAACTGCTCACAAAGCAAGTAAAAATCTTGCTTGATAATGGGCCAACAAGCCTTGAGGAAGAGGGCACTGAGGGTTGTTTAGATGCTGCCCCTACTCGCCCAACCAATTTGCGGGCACACCAAAAAATTGGCGCATTTTCAGCCGCCAACAACTCACCCGTGATTTGGCATAAAAATGAAATAGTGAAGCTGCGGCAGCCTGGCCATGCCAATTTATTGGTCCAGAACCAAACAGGTGCCCACGCTCTGGTCAATGACTAAGTTTTTGGCTCGGCTGCTGTAGGCTCCCATCCAAACACACCCTGAAACCATCAGGGCCCGGGGCACGATCTGCAGGCATTTCAAGTACTACTTTGTCGATTTCCTCCTTGGTGAAAGGTGTGGTGAGGTGATCCAAATTCACCCTTGGGCGGATTAGGTTTGGCAAATTAAATTTCATGGTGGTGGGGGTCGAAGTGCCCAGAAGATCAATGTATGCTTGAAAGAGGAGGGCTTCTTTCCCAGTATGATCATCCACCATGAGCCCGTCAACTGTCTGGAGGTTGGCAATGTTGTTTTTACGATACTGCTCAGTAGCAAGTGCTTGAAAAAACTTAGTGTTCTCATCCCCGAATTTGACCCAACGGATGGTACCTCTTTTTTCCAATATTGTTTTTGGTAATCCAGCAGTCTCAGGAGATGGGTTTTCAAAATCCTACAGAAATTGGTCTCTGGGATCGTCAAAGGCCTCGAGTTTTCCAATTCATCCATGTGAGCAAGAGCCAGGTTGGAATTCTCAATTGCGATGGTTAGCGGGGAGATAGATTTGCTCCACACTTTGAGTGCCTGCCTCAGGGCTTTGAATTTTTTGCAGAGGATAGTGGACGCATTTGTGGCACGAACAGGCTTAGCCCAAGTGGCACTCACCAAGTCCATGAAACCAGGATGGAGCAGCCAGTAAGATTCAAATCGAAAGAGCTTAGCCCGAGGAATTTTGGTCTCAATACTAACCACGCAGGGGGTATGATCAGACACAGGTTTGCACAGAGGTTTAACGAGGGTGTTTGGGTACGTGAGAGTCCAATTAAGCGATGTGAGAAACCAATCAAGCTGTTCGAGGAGGGGGGGGGGTCCTGCTGCATGTTACTCCAGGTGTAGGCCCTACCCTTGATAGATAATTCAATTAGATTATGCTTTCTAATGGCATCATTAAAAGTGGCCATGTCAGTGAGGTCACCACCAGGCTTGTTGCGATTTTCTGGCCCGCGTATATAGTTAAAATCACCTAGGAGAAGGCGGCCTTCCTGGGTTTGGATGTCAAGATCATAAAGCTAGCTAGTGTACACATATCTTTCCAGGCCAGTACAGGGGCCATAAACATTATACAAAGTCCACGCTTGGGCTGAAAGAGTGCTGGTGAAGCGAACAACTAGGGCAAAATTGGTGGTCAGCGTGACAACACCAGAGAAAACAGAGTCATTCCACACAGTAAGGATACCTCCAGAGGCCCCTCCCGAAGGGACAAAAGCAAACTTATCAAATCTTTTAGGGCAACAACTTTTAATAAAAGCTAAATTGATCATAGGATTTTCGTCTCCTGGAGACAGATCATAGGACAACCACTACAAGAGATAGCATTCGAGAGGGCAAGAAGTTTTTTCACCGAATTAAGACCATGCATGTTCCATCATAAGATGTTCCAATTACGCAAAAGAGGCATTAAGACAGCAGTAGATCAGGGAGAGGAGGCAGGCCCCTCGCTAGTAGTAGCCGAGTCCATAGCAGCAGCATCAGGTTGGGTGGCGGCAAAAGTACTTGAAAGCAGAGCATCTTCAGATAATTCTTGAGGAGGGATCACACACCGGTTGACGCCAATATCCTGCAGAGTAGAAATTAAAGTCGATGGAGGAAATTTAGCATCACCAGAAGAGGAGCTCGAGGATGCAGAGGGTGTCAATCTTGGTTTGACCTTAGAAGTAGTGGGGTGGGTATCTGAAATTCCAGCAACTCTGAAGCCATCATAGCAGGTTGATCTAGTGTTGCGACGCACTCCAGTAGTAAGGAGATGCGCTTGGGCCTTGGAATGGCAACCACGTATAACAGGGGGGCCGATTGTAGACATTTTGATACAGCAACACCGATCGCAATGGTAGTCGTAGATACAACAACATCGACAGCAGCGGTAGACCTTCTGACCGGAGGGACAATAAGAACAGAATTCACCTAAGCAGAATGGTCAGAGATCAAAGAACCACCAGTGCTAGCATAAGAACTGGACTCAAGCCAAGCAGAATTTAGATTGTCAGAAGCATTATCTTCAGGTAAAATACCATCCTGGACTCTGAGACCTTGAGCAGCAAGCCAGGCCTGAAAATTCACCAAAGCAGCAGGCATCTGAGGAACAAGAGGGACATGCCACTCATCCCACTGATCATGTTGGTCATCATGTTGTTCAGCATTTTGGGGCCCCTCATTGTTGCCGACTCCATTCTGGATGAGCCAGTTCTATAGCTGCTGCTGATACAGTTGCTCAACAGTCAATCCCTCACCAAACATAGGGTGAGGAACCCACTGCCCGGAGGCGGCTCCTCGTCAGCCGGTGGAATCTCGGGATCGTGCGCATTCCAATCAGCTCCTCTTAGAATGTACACGGCAATATCCCAACAGTCCTAGTCACCACCCAAATGACGAACGACAATACTCTTAGGCATTAATCTCATGTGAATAACTTGCACTTTAATCAAGACCACCCTACAATCTAGATTGGGATTATTCCAAGAAAGAAGCCGACCATAATCATCTACAGATCTCTGTAAATAGAATTCAGTCTGATAATCATCAGGGAAACCAATATACATGAGCCAAACTTGGGGACCATAGGTGGTTTTCCTCATATTTAGGGCAGCATTGTGGCGGACGAACGAGATCACCAAATCTTCATCATCTAGTTGGAAAGTAGTATTGACAACAGTGTCCCTCATGAAAGAGTTGGAAAATGCAAACATACCAATGCCTAGAGGATGATCTGACGCTTTTGTGTTATGCAGCCCAGCTTCATGTAGCAGCCCTCGATAGTTTCCCTGAGCCCCTCACGAAGATGTAGTGGGACGAACTGACTCGCCTTGGCAATGGCAAGGAAGCTGTTGCTGAGTGGAGGGATGGGGTTGACGGCCATGTCCGCGCAAATCTTGCAATCTGGTTGGTCGGGCTCAACGGACCAGCCAGCAGGAAGGAAGGGGATGGGATTCTTTGAATAGTTAGCCATGGTGGTGGGTGGGATGGGTGGGAGCAGAGGGGCAAGGATGGCAGGAGCTTGACAAAGAGATGAGCCATGGAGAAGCGAGGGGGCGAATGCGAGGCATCAAGCGAGGGGAGCTGTTTTGGTCTCCAAAGCCACTTCCGGGCCCAGCGGCGCCGCCAACAATTCGCGTCCACGTGTCCATAGTGGCCACATGTCTCACAATGAGAGGGTTGGTTTGGGCGGCTCGTGGGTCGGTCAGAGGGGCTAGAATCCTCAATAAATTGGGAACAACTGATTTGATGCTGCTGCGCAGAAGAATTGCCAGGGCAATGATGGTTATCAACCATAATGGACTTACCCGATATTTGATGACGTTGGCGAGAGGGGCATTCCAAGCATTTATGACCCAGAGCAAAGCAATCAAGGCAAATAATCATGGCCTGGCAATCAGCCTTATGGTGTCCCAATTGTAAACACTTAGCACAAAGAGTGCACCAAAATTTGGTAAGCACATCAATATCAGACACATCATATCCAGCCAGCATCAGTTCTGTTTGTCGGGGTTTGGAAAACACCGGTGGCCAAGTATTATGTTTTGGGGCATATCTCAGGGCTGAAGTTAGGAAACATTGTGGCGTTGATGGATAATCAACATTAATGGGGAATTTGAAGTTGCCAATAATCAATGAATGCAGGAGTGGGCCTATCCGATCTTGGCCATTAATGTGTTGCATGTCCTGCGGCTCCGAAATAACCGGGATAGTGGCCCTGGGATTATGTTGATCGTGTCTCGAAGGATGAACATCCAAAGAACACGAAGCTTCATCACTATTATTGTTAGTGAAATCCGTAGAAGCAAGCAGAACTAAACCAAATTTGTCGAGCTAAGTCGTAGCAGAATGATCCAAAGCTGCACTTTTAGCCAAGAAGGAGGTGTTGACACGTATAGCCAGGGGACTAGGATCAGCAATAACATCAATGACCTCATCAGCATGCCACCTTGAATCAAAATGTTTGAAACCATTGAACCGGCCATTGAACAGATGAAAGTGGCAAATAAAATCCGGCCAAATACGATCCTTACGACCATGAATGTAATGACCAACTTTTCTTTCGGCCATAGAGAAATGGAATGAGCAGTCATTGATCCTAGAAACCTTGAACCCACGAGGGTGGCCACCAATGCAACATTGGAGGGCAATACCCACAGACTCCACAGAGATAGGAAAAGAGGCCGAAGAGAAAGAAACCACCAAGAAAAATTCCTTGGTCGAAGGAGAGGGAGAAAAGTGGACAGTTTCTCCAAAACAGCGACGCACCTCGTCGGCCACTGCAAGGCCAGGGTTGAAGTCCCAATGCAGGAGGCCGTCCATGGAAGATACTAGCTAGATCCATAGGGACGATGGAGGAAGGTGGAGGAGGGTGGAGGAGGGGAGAGAGGAGAGAGCCATATGACTATTTATCCATGTACTTAGCAAGGCCATAACGGGCGATGATGTTGTTTGTCGTCAAGGTTAGCTGCATCCCATGTCTTATAGTATTTTACATCATTTGTGCAATTGCAGTTTGGCTTCTAACATTTACTTGCTTCTTGTAGGTACACATGTCGGGCGCACTAATCCACGCTTTGACCCGGAGGAAGAGCTTGCCTCCGCCGCCGCTGACTTCGGGCGAGCTTTGGCCAAGATGAAGTGGCCCAGCAACTACCTCTTAGGACTTACCAAGTATAAACTCACCAGTTCAATCTTACCAATACCAGTTGCAATTAATGGCTATGTTTTATACGGTCGATATCTTAAGCATCTTGTGGTAAACATGCCTAACACGTTTTAGCTAGGTCTCCTACCTTTTTATAGACAACCGGGCCATTATCTGCTCTGGCAGCACCTGCCTTGTGATGTTTAACTCTGCCAATTGCATTTTTATCAGTATTGGTTTCAATGGCCATAATGCTTGTTGCAATTAATAGTTGTATCCATTTTTAAATAGTTGTATTTCAATGGCTACAAACTTACAAAACATGAATTAGGATGCTGTTAAGCCTGCTACAATTAACAGTTGTATCCATTTTTTAATCCATCCCTTTGCTACCGTGCTACTCTTTTGCAATGAAGATATCACTACAGATGCTACCATTTTATTACCATTTGCTATTTTTGGTGGATGTTAACCATGTTATAGTTAACATTGGATTTCCATGTACTTACACAGGGCTACAATGGGGGATGTTGTTGTTTGTTGTCGAGGTTAGCTGCATCCCATGTCTGATACACCATGTATTCCTAAATTGAAGTATTTTTAGAGATTCCAATATAGACTACATAAGGAGCAAAATGAGTGAATCTAGATTCTAATCTAAACTATATCTATAATTCTATATACATCCGTAGTTCATATTGAAATCTCTAAAAAAATACTTGTACTTAGGAATGTAGGTAGTTGTATTTTATATCATTTGTGCAATCTCATTTAGCTTCTAACATTCACTGGTTGCTTGTAGGTACGTATATGAGCGGTACTGATCCACACTTCGATCCCTTTTTCATATGGGGCAATGAGATATTCATGAACAAGCGTCAAGTGAGGAAACTAAGAAAGATTGTTAGGCGAAAGAAATGGGTGATGGGAATTAAGATCTTTATTTACACTTTGTCCAAGACATCAGTGAACTTTAGGATGGTAAGTAATCTGTTGCCTTTCCCCTGCCCACAACAAGTTACTCTATTAGACCTCATGATCTGATATTTTTCTCTTTTCAGTGGTTTCTGAAGCTATTTACTGATGATTACCTTGCAAACTACATGACCAGAGTGGAGGCAACTAAGGTTAAAGTATATAATTCATGCTACCATGATAATGCTCTAGAAGTCTTCCTGAAGGCGGTGAAGGATGAGAGGGCGATCGTCACAAGGGGTTGGACAAAATTTGTTCGTGCCTAAGGCATGCAAGAAGGCACATTATGGGCATTCTGCTTCTTCAACAACATCGGCAGTCAAAATGATTTACACTTGTCTCTTCACCTTTACCACCTGTAAATATTGTGGTTCATCATAGTTAAGTGTTGTTTAATCCTGTAATTACTGAACATATTGTACTGACAATTTTATTTATGGATTCATTGTTGAACCATTGTGCTGAGAATTTGAATTGCACGTTTTATATTTCAAAAATTCCAATTTGAATAATAAATTACAGCCAAAAAATTCTACAGGAGCGAATAAAATAATGTGCACACGGTTAGAAAGAAAACATCGTGTGCGATGAAAAAAGAAAATAGATGGTTCTTTGACGTGAAACGTTTGCGATGCCCTTCAGACGCACACACGATTTCGTCTGATATGCGTGTGTGATTCATGGTAATATGGCAAACATTTCAAACCAGTGTGCGTGTGTGATAGGAATACCAATCGCACAAAGTTACAAAAATGTACACGTTGGTGTTAGTAGAGGCACCACACACATTTTACATTCTTGAACCGTGTGCAATAACGTACCTATCACAAACATATTGGCAGATTAAATGTTGATGTCCACCTTTTTCACACGACTATAGCGGCCTAATCATTTGGGTTGTACATAAGAATGGAAACGTACTCCTCGGATTGACTGTGTGTGATATACATATGAACGGAAATGTTTGATGGATTCCACCTCATGAAAGTCCTCATGAAAGTCCTTGACCCAATTATTGATGGATTCCTTGACCCAATTATTGATGGATTCCACCTCATGAAAGTCCTCATGGACAGCAGCAGCAGTCTTAACCTGCTCTATCAGGACATAGTCTGCAAAATGGGTATTGACTCATCAAGAATCAAGCCCACCAAAACTATCTTCAATGGAGTAATACCCGGTGTAGAGGCCCGCTTCACGGGCTCAATCACATTGGAGGTCGTCTTCGGTTCACCGGACAACTTCCGAAGCGAAGACTTGATCTTCCACATCATCCCTTTCTGCAGTGGCTATCACACACTGCTTGGACGAACCGCATTTGCCCGCTTCAATGCGGTCCCGCACTATGCCTATCTAAAACTCAAGATGCCAGGACCACGCGGTGTTATAACAGTCCATGGAAACATGGATCGCTCCCTCCATACTGAGGAACACACTGTGGCCCTTGCACCATAAGTACAGGTTGGCCTTATCAAGCCTAACTCTACGGCGGCAGTCAAACCCCCGGACCCTGTCAAACGAGTCCGGACTAACCCGCAGAACAACAGTCCAACTCGTCAGGAGCTCGATTAGCAATTTGGCCTCGGTCTTAGCCCAAACCGAACTGCGACATATGTACTGCATGCACATAACTACGCATTAAAGATACCATGGGAAAAGATGGAAGCATATCAAAGATGAAGTCCACAATACGACTCGACCCTACCTGGACCCTCTTACCCTCTTTCTACTTATTTTTGTTTTTTCAGGTTCCTTAAAACCCACATCACCTTTTGATGGTGCCAAGGGCCCTTTTTCCGGGCTCCTTATGAAAACCAGATCATTAACCCTCTCAAAGGATCACACACCAAGGTAAAAAGCAGCACAGATGTACGGCATAGTATCTAAAGGATCTTCAAAGATCACTGAGGGAGTCCTGGATTAGGGGGTGTCCGGATGGCCAGACTATGATCTTCGGCCGGACTCCCGGACTATGAAGATACAAGATTGAAGACTCCGTCCCGTGTCCGGATGGGACTTTCCTTGGCGTGGAAGGCAAGCTTGGCGACACGATATGAAGATCTCCTCCCATTGTAACCGATTCTGTGTAACCCTAGCCCTCTCCGGTGTCTATATAAACCGGAGAATTTTAGTCCGTAGGACGAACAACAATCATACCATAGGCTAGCTTCTAGGGTTTAGCCTCTCTGATCTCGTGGTAGATCCACTCTTGTAATACCCATATCATTAATATTAATCAAGCAGGAGTAGGGTTTTACCTCCATCGAGAGGGCCCGAACCTGGTTAAAAACATCGTGTCCCTTGTCTCCTATTACCATCCGCCTAGACGCACAGTTCGGGACCCCCTACCCGAGATCCGCCGGTTTTGACACCGACATTGGTGCTTTCATTGAGAGTTCCTCTGTGTCGTCGCCTTTAGGCCCGATGGCTTCTTCGATCATCAATTACGACGTGGTCCAGGGTGAGACTTTTCTCCCAGGACAGATCTTCGTATTCGGTGGCTTCGCACTGCGGGCCAACTCGCTTGGCCATCTGGAGAAGATCGAAAGCTACGCCCCTTGCCATCAGGTCAGGTTCGGAAGTTTAAACTACACGGCCGACATCCGCGGGGACTTGATCTTCGACGGATTCGAGCCACGGCCGAGCACGCCGCACTGTTATGTTGGGCATGATATAGCTCTACCGCCGGACAACACCCAAAACGTCGCTTAGGTGCCCGCTCCGACCATTAGCTCGGAGCTGACCACGCTAGTCGGGGATGGACGGTTGGACACCACCCTAGGAGCCGAAGTCACTACAGCGATAGAGCCGAAGACCAGCCTAGTCCTTTGCAAGGCCCATGACTCCAAGATGCCGGATTCCATTCCGGACTCCGAATCTTCCGCACCCCTTCCGATCGAACCCAATTGGCTCCGATCATGGAGTTTACCGCAGCGGGCGTCTTTCAGTACTCGCCCTTTGGCGATATCCTAAATTCACTAAAGTCTCTCTCTTTGTCAGGAGAGCCCTGGCCGAACTACGGTCAGCATGGTTGGGATACGGACGATGAAGAAATTTGAGGCCCACCCACCACTCACTTCGTAGCAACTGTCGACGATTTAACAGACATGCTCGACTTTGACTCCGAAGACATCGACGGTATGGACGCCAATGAAGGAGACGACCAGGAACCAGCACCTATAGGGAAATGGAAAGCCACCTCGTCATACGACATATACATGGTGGACACCCCCAAAGCAGGGGATGGCGAGAAAAAAATGGAGGATGACCCCTCCAAGAAGCAACCCAAGCGCTGACGTCAGCGACGCCACTCTAATTCCCGTCAAAGCAAAAACGGAGATTCCGGCACCGGAGATAACAACACGCCGGACAGTGCCGAAGATAACCCCCTCCAGCAGGATTCAGTGCAGGAGGACGAAGGAGCCAGCCCTCATGAGAGAGCGGCCGACAGAGAGGTTGAGGACGACAACTATATGCCTCCCTCCGAAGACGAGGCAAGCCTCGACGACGACGAATTCGTCGTGCCAGAGGATCCCGTCGAACAAGAGCGTTTCAAACGCAGGCTTATGGCCACGGCAAGCAGCCTCAAGAAAAAACAGCAGCAGCTTAGAGCTGACCAAGACTTGCTAGCCGACAGATGGACCGAAGTCCTGGCGGCCGAAGAGTATAAACTCGAGCGCCCCTCCAAGAGCTACCCAAAGCGCAGGCTGCTACCCCAACTTGAGGAGGAAGCAACTAAACCTACATCACCAGCGTACGATGCGCCCGATCGGCCACCCCGTGGCCGCGACAGAGAGGCCTTCAGGCCCTCGACCCAAGCCGCACCCCGGCACCGCTCAAAACATACCAGAGTACGGGGAGACGCAACAGACCTGCGAGACATATTGGAGAATAAGGCAAGGCAAGCAAGATCGATCTACGGATCGCATGGGCGCCCCGCTTCACGTGACGCTAGCCGTCACGCCGGACATGATAAGTACGGCCAGGCCGAATACAACAGACCAAGCTCATCTGAGCTGCGTCGTGATATAGCCCAATACAGGGGCGCCGCACACCCACTATGCTTCACAGACGAAGTAATGGATCATCAAATCCCCGAGGGCTTTAAACCCGTGAACATCGAATCATACGATGGCACAACAGATCCTGCGGTATGGATCGAGGATTATCTCCTTCATATCCACATGGCCCGTGGTGATGATCTACATGCCATCAAATACCTCCCGCTCAAGCTTAAAGGACCAGCTCGACATTGGCTTAACAGCCTGCCAGCAGAGTCAATTAGTTGCTGGGAGGACCTGGAATCCGCATTCCTTGACAACTTCCAGGGCACTTATGTGCGACCACCAGACGCCGATGACCTAAGCCACATAATCCAGCAGCCAGAGGAATCGGCCAGGCAATTCTGGACACGGTTCCTAACTAAGAAAAATCAAATAGTCGACTGTCCGGACGCCGAGGCCCTTGCTGCCTTCAGGCACAACATCCGAGACGAATGGCTTGCCCGGCACCTAGGACAGGAAAAGCCGAAATCTATGGCAGCCCTCACGACACTCATGACCCGCTTCTGCGCGGGCGAAGACAGCTGGCTGGCTCGTAGCAATAACATAACCAAGAGCCCTGGTAATTCGGATACCAAGGACAACAATGGCCGGTCACGTCGCAACAAACACAAGCGCCGCATTAACGGCGACAATACTGAGGATACGGCAGTCAACGCCGGATTCAGAGGCTCTAAACCCGGTCAGCGGAAGAAGCCATTCAAAAGAAACCCTCCGGGCCCATCCAACTTAGACCGGATACTCGACCGCTCGTGCCAGATACATGGCACCCCCGAACAACCAGCCAACCACACCAACAGGGATTGTTGGGTGTTCAAGCAGGCAGGCAAGTTAAGTGCCGAAACCAGAGACAAGGGGCTGCGTAGCGATGACGAGGAGGAGCCCCGGCCGCCGAACAACAGAGGACAGAAGGGATTCCCCCCGCAAGTGCGGACGGTGAACATGATATACGCAACCCACATCCCCAAAAGGGAGCGGAAGCATGCTCTCAAGGACGTCTATGCGTTGGAGCCAGTCGCCCCAAAGTTCAACCCATGGTCCTCCTGCCCGATCACTTTTGATCGAAGGGACCACCCCACTAGCATCCGTCACGGCGGATTCGCCGCATTGGTCCTAGACCCAATTATCGACGGATTTCACCTCACCAGAGTCCTAATGGACGGTGGCAGCAGCCTGAACCTGCTTTATCAGGATACAGTGCGAAAAATGGGTATCGATCCCTCAAGGATTAAACCCACAAAGACAACCTTTAAAGGCGTCATACCAGGTGTAGAAGCCAGCTGTACAGGCTCGGTTACACTCGAAGTGGTCTTCGGATCCCCGGATAATTTCCGAAGCGAAGAGCTAATCTTCGACATAGTCCCATTCCGCAGTGGCTATCACGCCCTGCTCGGACGAACCGCATTTGCAAAATTCAATGCGGTGCCGCACTATGCATACCTCAAGCTCAAGATGCCAGGACCTCGCGGAGTCATCACGGTAAATGGAAACACCGAACGCTCTCTCCGAACGGAGGAGCACACGGCGGCCCTGGCGGCGGAAGTACAGAGTAGCCTCTCAAGGCAATCCTCCAACCCAGGTGTCAAACGTCCGGACAACGTCAAGCGAGCCCGAAGTAACCTACAACAAATCCGGCTGGCACGTTCCGAGCAAGCATAGCAGTGCGGCCCCAACCCCAGCCCTCGCCAGATGGTGATATCGGTACCACGCGTACATAATTACGCCTTAGAGATACCATGGGCATAAGGGGAGGGGCACAACTACGGCACGCCCAGAATGCGGCTCAACCGCACTAAGGGGCTCCCTATTCCGCCGTTTCCTTTTTATACACTTTCAGGACCCAACTATTCGGAAGGCCTGTCCGGCAACACACTCGCCGAACATACGATGCAACAGCCAGGGAGAAAACAAGCCGCGTCAAATGTCCAGGTGGTCTCTATAACGAGCTTAATACCTGTTTTACTTAAAATCCCGCAGCTTGCCCCTGGAGGGGGACATGTCAAATAATCCCATCTCTTGCTTATCGCACTACTTGTATCGTTCTGCTTTCGCAGCAGCCCTTTTTTAATAAACAATACATAGCTCTTATCTATTATTGTACTGATTTATTTTTATATATACAAATATGTTCAGTCATGACATTCTGCAACCGTACACTTTGGTACGGCCAATACACCAGGGGCTTAAGCACCCCATAACATGGTGTGAGAAGACCGAACACTCTCATGAGTGCGGCACCCCGAACTTATAGCACTATATGCATCGGCTCCGAATCATGTCTTTGGTCAATAGTTGGGTTTGCCCGGCTCCCATGTTTTGGTACCTTACGTTCCGCAATGTTGGCTAAGGTAGCGCTGGGAGAACTACTGCGATTGTGCCCCAGTTGAGCTGGGTTAACACCTCAGTAGAGAAAGCTAAAACTGACCGTCATGATAGTGCGAGAGACCGGTCGCTGTTCGCGAGGTTTTTCGAGTCCTTAAAGACTTATGCCGCTTAGAGCGAGGAACCGGACTTATCCGGCCTAGGCGTGGATAGCGCCCCGAACTCGGTCTTCCGAATACTAGGGGCTTCGCCGAAATTTAAAATTATAGAATTCTATGGCCAAGTGAGAGTGATAAAGCATTATAAGTCCGACGGCCTGGTTCGTTGTGCTGAGCGCCTCCCTAGATGGACCCAAGAATGGGAACAAGAGCGCTCAGGTTTATCCCGAACACCCCAGCACTCGTGGCATGGGGGTCGAAGCCGACGACTTGCATCTCTCAGATTTGATAAACGGCCGCACAGAAGGTAATATTTTAAATTAACAAGCGTTGCTTAACGCATATGAACAAAGTTTTCAGCGTACAGGATAACAGATGCGAGTCTACTCAAAAATTACATCTTTGGAGCATTCGTCCGCTATACGGCGAGCACCCTTCAGGACGCCCTTATAATACATCTCGGGCGTGCGATACTCCTTGCCCGGCGGTGGCGCGTCCGTCAAAAGCTTCTCAGCGTCCAGCTTGCCCCAGTGCACTTTAGCACGGGCAAGGGCCCGACGGGCACCTTCGATACAAACGGATCGCTTGATGACCTCAATCCACGGACACGCGTCCACCAGCCGCCGCACCAGACCGAAGTAGCTCCCAGGCATGGCTTCTCCAGGCCACAGCCGAGCTATGAGGCCCTTCATGGCCTGTTCGGCCACCTTGTGGAGCTCGACCAGCTGCTTCAGCTGATCGCTCAAGGGCACCGGATGTTCGGCCTCAGCATACTGAGACCAGAACACTTTCTCCGTCGAGCTCCCCTCTTCAGCTCGGTAGTATGCGGCGGCATCAGAGACACTACGGGGCATTTCGGCGAACGCTCGTGGAGAGCTCCGGATTCGGGTAAGTAGCAGATAATTAACTTTTATATTCTTCCTTTGCATAAAGAATGCCTTACCCGCCGCTATCTTATTCATCGCCTCGATCTCCTGGAGGGCCTTCTAGGCTTCGGCCTTAGCGTTTTTGGCACTCTCAAGAGCCAGGGCGAGCTCGGACTCTCGAGTCTTCGAGTCACGCTCCAAACTCTCGTGTTTTTCCATGAGAGCCTGGAGCTCTTGCCGCACCTCCGCCACCCGTGCCTCCTGCTTCTCTCGCTCGGTGCACTCTCGGGCCGCACTGTTTTCGGTCTTGGAGACCGCCTCCTTCAGGGTCGCCACATCGGCTGTGGCCCCTGCTACATTTAAGATGGTCCTGTCATTATTTGCAACCAAGTATTTCTATATATGCGGTATTACATACCCTCCTTGTCCTCGAGCTGCTTCTTGGCATGGCCGAGCTCGTTCTCGGACCGCTCGAGATTCTCCTTCAAGGCATTGACCTCCGCAGTCAGTGCGGCAAAGGTCAGCAGCGCAGCCTGCATTCCCATATTGACATATTTTTATTAGACTCCTGCGTATATCTTTTTAGATCCTCAGCTCGGCTTTTTCTTTCCGAACACCGAACTGAGCATCAGGGGCTACTGTCATTGCGATAACATTTTTATATGTTTTTTAACACATACCTCAAATCCTGTTAACAGGCTTGTACAGGCTTCTGTCAGCCTGCTCTTGGCGGACTGAACCTTCTGAATCACCGCACTCATAACAGTGCGGTGTTCCTCGTCGATGGAGGTGCCGTTAAGCACCTCCAGCAAATTGTCCGGTGCCTTCGGATGGACGGGGGTCGCCGGTGTCGTAGGCTTGCCCTTCTTATGAAGGTGCCGCCTGTTGGACTCTGGAACCATTGATGGTTCCGTAGTAGTGTCCGGCCCGGGGCCGGACTCAGATCCCTCCGGGGCTTTACCCCCTTCGGGCCTGGAGTCCGGGAGATCACCTTGCGGCGCCTCCAGGACCACCTCCTCCTGGTTTAGCCCCTTTCGAGACTTCACCTCGGCGTCGTCCGCAGGGAGCGGGGAGGAGGCCATCGGAAGCGAAGTGCTATTCACGTCCGACGAATTCAGGGAGCCGCTCGACGAATCGCCGAGCTGAGCTCTGGGCGGACTGCATAATTAAATTCGGCGTCAGAAAATGCCAAATAACGGAGAAGCGCCATAAGTTATTCGAATATCTAGATGCTTATGATTTTACCAGGGGCTTGACCCTGGATGGCCATTCCTCCCCGCCGTCTTCGGCATCAGAGGCGTAGTCCGGCAGAAGGGTCTTCCCCTTCTTGGACCCTCCGGCCTCCCCAGTTGGGGCGGCCTTTCTTTTCTTTCCTCCCCCCGTTGGAGGTGGAGAGGCTTCTTCTTCTTCCTCCTCATCCTCGTCTTCGGAGGCGGAGGGTGCGTCGGGGTTGTCGGGCGATGAATCCGACACCACCAGGCACCGGGAGCTCTTTCGAGTCCCCGTGGCCTTCTTCTTGGCCTTCTTCTCCGGCACCACATGAGGTGCCGGAACCAGCACCTTCGTTTAGTGAGCGTCCGCTGGGTCTTCGGGCAAGGGAGCCGGACAGTCGATCTGTCCGACCTTCTTTTGCCAATCCTGCTAAAGAGATGGGAGTTTAGATCCCGCATAGAATCATATCTATGAAAAACAAATGCCCCGTAAAGGGAAAATTAAGCTCACCGTGCTGGCTTGGCGCTTGGCGCAGAATCCGCGATCCTCGGTGACGGGAGGGGAGACCTCGGAGCTCTTGAATAGCACCTTCCAGGCATCCTCGTGCTTTGTGTCGAAGAGCCGAGACAGAGTCTGGTGCTGAGCCGGGTCGAACTCCCATAAGCTGAAAGCCCGTCGTTGACACGGGAGAATCCGGCGGAAGAGCATGACCTGGACTACGGTGACAAGTTTAACCTTCCTGCCGATCAGGTCTTTGATGCAAGTTTGAAGTCCGGTCACTTCCGCCGAATTACCCCATGACAGGCCCGTCTCTTTCCAAGATGTGAGCCGTGTGGGGATTCCAGATCGGAATTCAGGGGCCGCTGCCCATTCTGGGTCACGCGGCTCGGTGATATAGAACCACCCCGATTGCCACCCTTTGATAGTCTCTACGAAGGCGCCCTCGAGCCATGTAACGTTGGCTATCTTGCCCACCATGGCGCCTCTGCACTCCGCTTGGCGGCCGCCCACGACCTTCGGCTTAACGCTGAAGATCTTCAGCCATAGGCCAAAATGAGGCTGGATGCGGAGGAAGGCCTCGCACATGACGATGAATGCCGAGATGTTGAGGATGAAGTTCGGTGCCAGATCGTGGAAGTCCAGGCCGTAAGAGAACATGAGCCCCGGACGAACGGATGTAGAGGAAAACCCAGTCCGCGGAGGAAATGGGGAAGAAAAACAACCCTCTCATGGGGCCTGGGGGGTGGGGATGAGTTGTCCCACATCTGGAAGCCGGTGCGCGATGTCGTCAGACAGGTATCCGGCCTTCCTCAGCTTTTTTATTTGCCCCTCCGTGAGGAGGAGGCCATCCATCTGCCTCCCGCTCCGGACATGATCGGAGAAGGTTGAGGTGGGAAGTGCGGGCTTGGGCGTTGGAGCTCGAGCATGCAGGGACTAATAAGCGAAGGAGGAAGAAGGCGTGAATGGAAAGGGTGGATTCTTATCCCCTTATATGGGCGGCCAAAACTACGAGCCCCCACCGGCCTAATAAAACTCACTTATCTCCCAAGCGCCGCGGTTAATGGCGCGGTTGGGTTACCCACGCCCGTATTGATGAAAATCCCGGAATAAGGGGACACGATCTCTGCTTTGACAAGACGTGCCAAGGAAACCACCTCGCTAAACGCGCTGAGGTGGAACGGTAAAATGAATAAAAGCCTGGCCGTGGCGTGATGTCACGCTGCTGAATACATCATCAGATTAGATTGGTGCAAATGTTATTCTCTCTATGGTGGCATGTGGAACTTATTTTGCAGAGCCGGACATTATCCTGGTGTTCAACATCTTCTATGAAGTATTCGGGGGAGGAACCCGCCTTGCAATGCCTAAGACAACTTGCGCGTCGGACTCATCGTCATTGAAGCCTGGTTCAGGGGCTACTGAGGGAGTCCTGGATTAGGGGGTGTCCGGATGGCCGGACTATGACCTTTGGCCGGACTCCCGGACTATGAAGATACAAGATTGAAGACTCCGTCCCGTGTCCGGATGGGACTTTCCTTGGCGTGGAAGGCAAGCTTGGCGATACGATATGAAGATCTCCTCCCATTGTAACCGACTCTGTGTAACCCTAGCCCTCTCCGGTGTCTATATAAACCGGAGAGTTTTAGTCCGTAGGACGAACAACAATCATACCATAGGCTAGCTTCTAGGGTTTAGCCTCTCTGATCTCGTGGTAGATCCACTCTTGTACTACCCATATCATCAATATTAATCAAGCAGGAGTAGGGTTTTACCTCCATCGAGAGGGCCCAAACCTGGGTAAAAACATCGTGTCCCTTGTCTCCTGTTACCATCCGCCTAGACGCACAGTTCGGGACCCCCTACCCGAGATCCGCCGGTTTTGACACCGACAATCACCTCTTCCATTTTTAGTACCCGTACTCAGCTTTCCCTTGTGCTTGGCATGTAAAATAGCCTCGATGCTTATAGCATTATTTGTACAAATATGTTTTGACGTATCAATTAGACTATAATGGAAATAGTTTTTTCGCCCAACCTATTCGGTACTAGCTTAGTTCTCACTCCGTATTCCCTCTTTTTATTTCATCCGATTGCATGTACACCTCAGCACGACCTAAATCGCCAGGGGCTCCATTCAGTCATGTACATTTCTCAAAAATAAAATAAGTCCGAACATTTTTATAGTACAATTCGGCATCCTGAATATAGCATTATATGCATCGGCTCGGAATCATGTCTTCGGTCAACAGTTGGGTTGGCCGGCTCCTGTGGTTACTACCTTACGTTCCGCTTGTTCCGCTAAGTAAGTAAAGGGAGAACTACTGTGATTGTGTTTCTGGTTCATCCGGATAAATGCCTCAGTAGAGAAAGCCGAAAACTGACTGTCATGATGTAGCGAGAGCTGGTCAACTATTCGGTGATAAAGTATAAATCTCTTGCAATTTTTTCCGTGTCACACGAAGGACCAGTCTACACCTGGTCAGGCGTCTACAACAACCAAGTTCGGATAACCGAACAATTCCGGGGGCTGCTCCTACAATTTTATTGTCAAACTCCTATGGCTAAGTGAGTGTAATAAAGCCGCATAGTCTGATTGCCTAGTTCACCGCACTAACACCTCCTTCAAGGACCAAGACGTTGGGTTAAGTGTGTTCATGTGATGTTTCGAACACCTCCCTATTACCTACGTGGGGGCTAAAGCTGACCACTGGCCAACTCTCAGATACACTAAACGGCCGCAAAGGAGGGAAATAATTTAAGACGAAACAAGCAAAAATATTATACAAAAGCCTTGTTTTCATCATACAAAGTTCGGGCAGCATAGATACATTCATTCAAAAATGATGTCCTTCGAACATTGTCCCTCTACAATGCGGGGTCCCTCAAGGACATCATCGAAATACCGCTCCGGCATGTGGTGCTCTTTGCCTACGGGCGGTCCCTCGGTTGCAAGATTGGTGGAATTCATCTTCGCCCACTGCACCTTGACATGAGCGAAGGCCATCTGGGCACCTTCGACACAGACTGGCCACTTTTTAGTGTCAAGCCGAGGGCAGGCATTGACTATTTTGAATTCTTGAATAAACCAATTTGAGAACAGTTGGATGGCGACAAAATCATCAAAGAGTGGTATTCTTTATTTCGATTCAACAAAGTGCCAATAGCTTCTGGATGTTGGCTAAGTGATTCAATCTTCGCCTTGGAATAAAAAGAATTGATATTGGCGCGATTTAACTTATTATGGGGAACCGGTCCTGCACTTGTCCTATCATACCTTTTTCCAATTTCTTCCCGAAACTTCCCAAGAAAAATCCCGAATTGGATCCAAAATTGACGGGTTAATGTGAGCTTATCCATGCGGTTAGGCACTCTTCAAATAGGAATCCATTTTCTAACTGGCTTTCGTGCTTTGGTGAGTCGTCCGAGATCTTTTCGATGACCCCAAGTCCTAAAAATCCCGCTAAGTGTTGATTCAACATGGATTCTACATCTTGGAACCAGGCCAATTTGGGAGCCGCTTTGTGATAATGGAGTCATTTGCTCTAATCCGAAGCATAAACAAAGACAGGGGTAATCTTTCGAAAAAGAACTTTACTTTCTAAAAAGTAAAAAAAGTACCCGCAGAAATGTTCCAATTCCAAATAAAATAATTTCATTTAAAATAATTAAAGTAAAGGGTTTATTTTACCCTGAAACGGATATCTTTGTATCTTTTTTTCTTTTTTTTATTTCTAACTCATATTTATGAGATAATAAAATATGGAAATTATATTGAAGCACAGAACTGGTTGAAGATTACGAAGCGCTTTGAATTTGAATAAGACCATGCTCCTTCTTTTTCATAAAATGGGTGCAGCTGCTACTGCTGTTTTCTTGATTAACCCTATTGGTCAAGGAAGATTTTCTGATGGAAAGGTGAAAAGAACCCCCAGTGAGTAGTGAAATAGACCGTGAAACCATGCTGAGCTCCCAAGCAGTGGGAGGTGAAAGTGATCTCTGACCGCGTGCCTATTGAAGAATGAGCCGGCGACTCATAGGCAGTGGCTTTGTTAAGGGAACGGAACCCACCGGCCGCTTCAAGAGCCCAAAGTAGCTGCTGGATATGGGTTCGACTGGCCAAAGACGGACTATAACATCCTTCATGGACAATTTTCCCACCCTATGCAGTTCGGTCAGCTGCTTCTGCTGATCACTCAGGGGCACTGGATGCTCTGGCGCAAGGTACTGCAACCAGAACAGCTTCTCCGTTGAGCTCCCCTCTTCCGCTCGGAAGAAATCCGCAGCATCAGCAATACTTCGGGGTAGATCCGCAAACGCTCCTAGAGAACTCCAAATGTGGGTTAGTAAGGTGTCCTTTCTCCTTCCAAATTTGCTCTGCATATTAAAGGCATTACTCGCCGCAATCTTATTTGCCTCTCGGATCTCCCGACAGGCGCCTTGGGCTTCAACCAGGGCCTCCTTCGAACTTTGGAGCGTCGTAGCAAGTTTGGAGTCTCGATCCGACACATTGTGATCCAAGGACCCACATTTGCTTATATCATCCTTGAGCTCTTGTTGGACTTCATCCAACCTCGCTTCATGTTTTAGGCAGGCGGCTCGTTCCTCTTCCGCCTCCTTCTTGGCCTCGGCCAGCGCGCTCTTGAGGGCCTCGACCTCAGACGCGTCAACTATGAGCATAATCATAAAACTCATTTAGATAACCAATTGGAACTCATATCATTTCATATATGCTTTGGTATCACATACCTTGCTTTTCCTCCAAATTCCGCTTTAGTTCGGACACTTCGGCGGCGTGGGAGGTTGCCGCTTGCATCGAAGCATGTTTATCAAAATAGACATATATGTCAACTCCTGCGAAGAATTATTTGATCCTCTGTTCGATATTTCTTCGTGAACGACGAACAGAGTCTCAGGGGCTACTATCTATACACATGCATTCCTTTTACATATGCAAATAGCCAAAAAATATATATTACATCACATACCTCAAAGCCTGTTAGAAGGGTGGTATAGGCTTCGTTCAATCCGTTTTTAGCGGACCGCACCTTTTCAACCACCATACCCATAAGGGTACGATGTTCCTCCATGATGGAAGTGTTGGGGAACATTGCAGAAAATAAACATTTTCCTACTGTTTCACCAAGATCAATCTATGAGTTCATCTAGCAACGAGAGAGAGGAGTGCATCTACATACCCTTGTAGATCGAGCGGAAGCGTTCAAGAGAACGGGGTTGAGGGAGTCGTACTCGCCGTGATCCAAATCACCAGAGATCCTAGCGCCGAACGGATGGCACCTCCGTGTTCAATACACGTACGGTTGGGGAAGACGTCTCCTCCTTCTTGATCTAGCAAGGGGGAAGGAGAGGTTGATGGAGATCCAGCAGCACGACGGCGTGGTGGTGGGTGCAGCAGGGATCTCGGCAGGGCTTCGCCAAGCGTTTGCGAGAGGGAGAGGTGTAGCAGGGGGAGAGGGAGGCGCCAAGAGCATGGGTGAGGCTGCCCTCCCTCCCCCCCCCCCTCTTTATATAGGGCCCCTAGGGGGGCGCCGGCCCTAGGAGATTGGATCTCCAAGGGGGGCGGCGGCCAAGGGGGTGGCTTGCCCCCCAAGGCAAGTGGAGGCGCCCCCACCCCAAGGGTTTCCAACCCTAGGCGCAGGGGGGCCCAAGGGGGGGCGCACCAGCCCACCAGGGGCTGGTTCCCCTCCCACTTCAGCCCATGGGGCCCTCCGGGATAGGTGGCCCCACCCGGTGGACCCCCGGGACCCTTCCGGTGGTCCCGGTACAATACCGGTAACCCCCGAAACTTTCCCGATGGCCGAAACGTACCCGACTTCCTATATATAATTCTTTACCTCCAGACCATTCTGGAACCCCTCGTGACGTCCGGGATCTCATCCGGGACTCCGAACAACTTTCGGTTTACTGCATACTCATATCTCTACAACCCTAACATCACCGAACCTTAAGTGTGTAGAGCCTACGGGTTCGGGAGACATGCAGACATGACAGAGACACCTCTCCGGTCAATAACCAACAGCGGGATCTGGATACCCATGTTGGAACCCACATGCTCCTCGATGATCTCATCGGATGAACCATGATGTCGAGGATTTAATCAATCCCGTATACAATTCCCTTTGTCAATCGGTACGTTACTTGCCCGAGACTCGATCGTCGGTATCCCAATACCTCGTTTAGTCTCGTTACTGGCAAGTCACTTTACTTGTACCATAATGCATGATCCCGTGACCAGACACTTGGTCACATTGAGCTCATTATGATGATGCATTACCGAGTGGGCCCAGAGATACCTCTACGTCATACGGAATGACAAATCCCAGTCTCAATTCGTGCCAACCCAACAGACACTTTCGGAGATACCCGTAGTGCACCTTTATAGTCACCCAGTTACGTTGTGACGTTTGGCACACCCAAAGCACTCCTAGGGTATCCGGGAGTTGCACCATCTCATGGTCTAAGGAAATGATACTTGACATTTGGAAAAGCTCTAGCTAAACGAACTACACGATCTTTGAGCTATGCTTAGGATTGGGTCTTGTCCATCACATCATTCTCCTAATGATGTGATCCCCTTATCAATGACATCCAATGTCCATAGTCAGGAAACCATGACTATCTGTTGATCAACGAGCTAGTCAACTAGAGGCTCACTAGGGACATGTTGTGGTCTATGTATTCACACGTGTATTATGATTTCCGGATAATACAATTATAGCATGAATAACAGACAATTATCATGAACAAAGAAATATAATAATAACCATTTTATTATTGCCTCTAGGGCATATTTCCAACAGGAAGCACTCTGAAGCGCTTCCACCAGAGTATGTGGCACCTCCGAATTGACAGAGGTCGCCAGTGGAAGAGGCGCGCCCCCTGCCTTTGAAGGAGGATGCTTACCCGATTCTGGAGTCGTATGGCTCTCCCGAAGAATATTCGGTTGGGGGCCGAATTGGGCATGGCCCACGTCACCGGTCTACATGGGGGTCGGTCGCCCCCACTTTTCGGCAACAGAGGTATTGTCCTCCATCACCACCATCACGGCCTCCCGCACCTCCCCGTGACCTGGAAAGGTTCTTCGGGACAACACTTCGGTGTTGTCCATAGCGATGGGCGGAGAGGCCTGCGGAGGCGACTCGCTCTCCACATGTTTGGCCCTAGCTTGTTCCCAGATGACGATGATTGTTGGGCGAGATCGCGAGCCGGACTACAATGTGCAATTCAATATGTTAAAACCACGAGGCGTAAAAATTGGATATATGTATGGTGTCTTTGGATACTTACGATCCGGCCAAGGGCTTCGGCCTGGGGTGCCACTCGGGGATGGTGTCGGCGTTTGATTCAGAATCATTCGAAAGGGAGAGTTTCCCCTTCTTGGACGCCTCCGCCTCTAGATCCACGGAAGTCGCCCTTTTCTTCTTTCCCCCCTTAAGGGGAGAATTGATCTCTTCCTCCTCTTCATCTTCGTCATGCGAGGAGAGATTCTCGGTGTCTTCGGACACAGTGTCTGAAGCGCCTTTATGGTGGAGGCCACTTCTAGCCTCCTTGCCCTTTGTTTTGGCCTTCTTCTCTGGCGCCTGATATGGCGCCGGCACCAGCATCCTTGTCAATAGAGGAGTGGATGAGTCTTCAGGCAGCGGAGTAGGACACTGGATCCGCTCTGCCTTCTTTATCCAGCCCTGTGGGAAGAAGGGAAAGCTCAGTATACTCCTTGGATTTGCAAATTGAGTTCGCCAAAAAACTTATGGGAGTGGCCGGATGAGTGCAGTCGAGGACGAGGTCTTCGGTCGTCTCCGGCGACGACTTCTGAGCCTTGAAAAGCACCTTCCATATGTCTTTGTGCGTCGTGCCGGAGAACCGCTGCAGGGTCCGAGGACTGGTTGGATCAAATTCCCACATATATAGAGTTCGGTCTTGGCAGGGGAGGATCCGGCGAAAAAGCATCACCTGGATCATGCTGGCAAGACTGGTGCTCTTGTTTATCATCCCCTTTGACGCTACTCTGCAGCGTCGTCACCTCGTCGGCCGGCTCCCAAACTAGGTCCTTATTGAGCCAGGATGTAAGCTGCATCAGGGGCCCAGACTTGAACCCGGGAGCGGCGGCCCATGTGGCTTCACGGGGTTCCGTGACATAGAACCACCCCTGCTGCCACCCTTTGATGGTCACCACAAAGGTCCCCTTGGGCCAGGTGACGTTGGGGAGCTTGCTCACCATGGCGCCACCGCACTCCGCGTGTTGGCTGTGGACCACCTTCGACTTCACATTGAAGACCTTGAGCCAACGGCTGAAGTGGGGGGATGCGGAGGAACGGCTTGCATACGATGATAAACACCGAAATATTGAGGAGGAATCTGGTGCTAGATTATGGAAATCTAACTCGTAGTAAAACATGAGACCGCGGACGAAAGGATGAAGGGGAAACCCTAGTCCGCGATGGAAATGGGGGATGAATACTACCCTCTCATTAGGCTCCGGGGTGGGAATGATCTGCTTCTTAGTAGGGAGCCGGTGGGTTATGTCCGTTGTCAAGTACCCCACTTCCCGGAGTTCCTTGATGTTCTCCTCTGTAACAGAGGAAGCCATCCACTTGCCCTGTGCTCCAGATCTGGACATGGTTAGAGTGTTTGGTGGTGATGGAAAAGATCAAAGCTTGGGCGTTGGAGCTCGGAGACGGAAGGGAAGATGGGTTGAGGAGTAAGAAGGCGTTGGGTAAAAAGACGGAGCATTATCCTCTTATAAAGGCAGTGAATATCAAGCGCCCCCTCATAAGCCTTAAACCTCGCCTATTCCCAAGGGGACGTGCGAATGACACAGTTGGATTACCCAAATCCATATTGATGAGAATCCCGTGATAAGGGGACACAGTCTCTTCTTTGACAAGACGTGTCAATGGCCGTACCTCGAAACGTGAAGCGGGGGCTGTGAAACGGTTCAGAATAATAAAACAAGGCCGGGACACAACACCTCACCGAAAAAGCTGCCAGTGGATGTGACTTACTTTGTTTTGAGTGTTTTTGCCATTACAGCTTAGGTTTGTATTTATTAACAGAGTCGGACACAACTATTATGTATGGAGAGCTGCCTTGGAGTATTCGGAGAAGGAACCCACCTTGCAATGCCGAAGACAATCTGCACGCCGGATACATCGCCATTGAAGCCTGGTTCAGGGGCTACAGAGGGAGTCCTGGACTAGGAGGTCCTCGGGCGTCCGAGCTATGTGATATGGGCCGGACTAATGGGCCATGAAGATGTAAGATCAAAGACCTTCCCCCGTGTCCAGATGGGACTCTCCTTTGCATGGATGGCAATCTTGGCGTTCGGATCATGCATCTTCCCTTCTCTTCAAACCAACTCTATACAACCCTAGGTCCCTCCGGTATCTATATAAACCGAAAGGTTTAGTCCGTAGAGGCAATCATAATCATACAGGCTAGACATCTAGGGTTTAGCCATTACGATCTCGAGGTAAATCAACTCTTGTAACCCTTATACTCATCAAAGTCAATCAAGCAGGAAGTAGGGTATTACCTCCATCAAAAGGGCCCGAACCTCGGTAAACATCGTGTCCCCTGCCTCCTGTTACCTTCGATCCTTAGATGCACAGTTCGGGACACCCTACCCAAGATCTGCCGGTTTTGACACCGACATTGATGCCAGGCCCGGGGGCACCTGTCGGTGCAACAAACCCTGGGTCCATTGCCCAGACAGTGCACATGCCCAAGGACAAAGATTGCAGCACCAAGTCCGAACCGAGCAAGAAGGATCAATTCTTCGAATGGTCCAAGTGCAAATCAAGAAGACCAAGATGAGCCAGAGAAGCAAGATATCTCTAAGGAAAGAACCTCACTTGCTGGGCACGCGAGCATGGTGAGGTTGGGTTTGCCCTGGAAGCATACTTCCAGATCATCCCGGCAGGCCCTGCCGGGGCTTGCGAAGGCAAGCCACCCCACCGCTCCACCTCACGAGTGACGCAAGTCATAGATTAGTGCGGTGTCAAGCCCCAAGGTTACTAAGTGGATGCTTTTCGCCACATGGCAGCCACTTCCTACATCGAACATCTCCATATGACACTCATCCTGAGACGTGTCAAGCAAGCAGGCGCGAAGCTGGAAAAACAGCCTGGGAAGGGCTACCGGGCATGCTGTGATGTGACACTCGACGGCGCATTTAATGCGCCTTGTCAGCCTGCAGAGTTAGGTTTGATAATATTGTTTGCTATCTAATTGGTATGTAAAGACTGATTTTCCACTGTGGTGGCCCCTTAACCTATAAAAGGAGCCCCATGGCAACCGTAGAAAGGGTTCGCGAGGTTGGCAAGTTCGGCCCCTCACATATCCATACGCACATAGCCACTTCCGCACCGAGGTAACCCTACCGGGCAAGTGTGTTGCGCCCACCACCACCTTTTCCATCATCAATCCACCAAAGCAGGAGTGGTCTTTTAAGCCTCGCAGTGGCCCGAATCTGGGTAAAAACTGCATGTGTGATCTCCCCCATGCTGCACTATGCTTCTTTGCTCTTTGTGCAACGTGTCCATCCCCCGTCGAACAACAAGGGGCTCGTAGCCCCATAGGTGACTGTGGTTCCCCATGACATCTAGAATAACTTCATCGTCCATCTTGCACATCCCCTTATCACGGTACTTATTTGTGATGGTTTCTTTGTGCAGTGTGACATAATCATCTACCACATCTAGGTGTTGTGGCACTACTAAGTTAGCCATGTCAAAGTCGTTTCGCCGACCCGAGTAGTCCAAGTGCAATTCCCTCTGGCTGTTGTTGTGACCTTCTCCTCCGAGCCTCCCATGGTGCTTCTTGACGGGCAAACAAACAACAGGGTCTTCGACGCCTATATAGTTCTCGCAAAAGGAGATGCACTCTTGCATCATATACCCCTAGACGATGCTCCCATTGGGATGGGACATGTTACGAAGGAATCCTTTGATGAACCCATTCATCCTCTCGAACGACATCATGCTGTGAAGGAATGTAAACACGAGGTCGATGATGTCGTCCATGATGTGGACACATACATGCACCATGACATCAAAGAACGTGGGCCGGAAGTAAATCTCAAGCTCACATTGACAACAATCTCTTACTGTAGCCTTTTTGAGCTGATTCACACTGATGGACTTTCGAGAGATAACATCGAAGAAGTTGCAGAGACCACTAAGTGTGTCATGGACATGCTTTCCCACTATGCCTCTAATGGAAACCGGGAGTATCTGCGTTATCATCACGTGACAGTCATGAGACTTCATCCCGCTGATCCTTTTCTTCTTGGTGTCTAGAAATCTCCATATCTTCCCACAGTAACCAGAACTGACTTTGATTCCCGTAAGGCACTTCATGAATTGATAAATCTCCTTCGTACTTAAGGTGAAGCAAGAAGGGGGGCAATAATTCTTCTCCTTCTTGTTGACTTTTCTGCCCCTTTCCCCCACCTCCGTCTCCGTCTCCTCCGTTGACTTTTACGGTGGAGATCTATCTTGATCTCCAAATCTTCCAAGTCTTTCCTTGCCTATGGCCCAACCATGGTCTTCTCCGGTATGTTAATCAGTGTGCCAAACAAGCTCTTGAGGACATTCCTCCTGATATGCATTTGATCAAGCGAATGAGGCATGCCGTGATTGGGCTAGTACTTCTACACCCAAAAAATAGACCTCGTTTTTCATACCTTCAGCAGTGGCTCCGGCGCCTTTTTCATCTTTCCTGACACGGGGCACTATTCCCAGTTTTTCAACAGCTTGTTGATTTTGGCGCCGCTCCTCTTACGTGGAGGTCCTTGATGCTCAGCCAAACCACTGAATAGATCTCCATGTTTTCTCCATAGGTCATCCTTCTTGAGCCATCTACGATGCCCCATGTACACGATTTTCCAAGACCCACCATCTTTCATTGACATAAGCTGCTGAGACATTGTGTCATCCATGCACCTCGTGCATCCGCAGTATCCATGGCACACCTGGCCTGAGGTGTACCCATAACCGAGATAGTCGTGCACCATCGTGATCACCACGGCTCTCATATAGAAATATTCTCCTTTGCTGGTGGCCCATGCCCATGCTGGTGTTTTCCATAACGTGTCTAGCTCCGCTTTCAGAAGCCCCACATAGAGGTTAATATTATTTCCCAGTTGTTTCGGCCCTTGAATCGGCATGCTCAAGTGTATGTACTTTGTCTTCATGCACTTCCATGGGGGGAGGTTGTACATCCATACAAAGATGGGCCATGTGCTGTGGTTGGTGTTCTGGTTTCCAAATGGATTCATGTCGTCGGTACTCCCACCAAGCACGATGTTCCTTGCATCTTCTGTGAAAAATTGATATTTAGCGTTGAATGCTCTCCACTAGCTAGCATCTAGGAGGTGTCTCAACTTCGGATCATCTCCATCGTTGGGCTTACTCCTCTCCCCGTGCCAGCACATGAGCTTTGCTTCCTTGGGATCTATGAAATACCGTTGTAGGCGGGGAGTGATCGGAAAGTACCATGCAACTTTGTGAGGAGCTTTGTTTCCTGCCTTCTTGTATCGAGAAGCATTCCACACTTGACAACTACTTTTTCAGCATGCTCCCCCCCCCCCCGATAAATGATGCAATCGTTGATGCATCTGTGGTATCTAATGTGTGGTAGATCAAGAGGGAAAACAATTTTCTTGGCCTCCTTGACACTAGTAGGACACAGGTTCCCCACGGGAAGAACTTTATTATGTAGATACTTCAAATGCTCATCGAGGATTTTGTCTGTCCATTTGTTTTCAGCCTTTTTCTTTAGAAGTTCGAGTGTGAAACTCAAGTAGGTCACCTCAGAATCGCAATCGTCATACAATGGAGTCTTCGAGTCTACTTCAATTTGCGCCATCTTGGCCTCCTCTCTAGAAGCAGCTCTGTCGCTACTCGTACTCTTGTGAAAGAGAACTCGAACATGAGGGTCCTATACGACTGAACTAGTAGCATCGAAGACTGCAACGTGTAGTCCGCCGCCTCTTCTCCGCCATGTCCGAACTCTTATTTGTTGTATTTGGAACCTTCTCCGCCGCCGCCATGTCTAGAGTCTTCCCTGTCGCCATGTCTGGCACCGTCGTCTTTGTGTCGATCAGTCATCTTTTCATCTAGCCCCATGTCGTTATTCCCTGCCATCTAGACGTCCTCATCATCATCTTCACTTATCCACCGAGTATAGCCATCCATGAAACCATTCGTCAACAGGTGCGCCTTCAAACTGCCATGATCAAAAGGGTCCAAAAGGACTCCTTCTTTGCATCTTGTACACGGACATCTAATCCTAGTCCAATTATTTGCATACATGTCCATAACCGTGGATTGCAAGTATCGCTCCACCTTCCATGCACTCACCTTCATGACCGACGTACTGCACGGTATAACAAGCAAAAGGGTTATAAACAAAATGCATGCATGCATCAAAGTCATATAAAAATTTAGCACGACCTAGCCTAAAAATAGGACATATCGAGTTTGCTCGAAATTCACCGAAACAGAAATATATTGACATTTCAGCAAAACATAAGCAACTCGGGGGCATGTCACTCACACAAATCCCTCCATATCTCAAACACACATATTCCCATTCTTTAAATGCATAACTTTTTACTCAATTATCTCCCAAGAGAGATCGAGCACGGTTAGATGAGGCCTTCGCTACCTATAGGGACGATCGAACATGTGTATGGCTAAATAGCTAGATAGATCTAGTTGTTGGGAGGGGAGATGACTCTAGATAACTAATGGAGAGGGAGAGATATGAGCTAGCTAGATCTACATGTATGGAAGGAGGGAGGGCCAAATAAATGAGGTAGATAGAGAAGAGAGGCCATTTATGGAGGAGAATTATGGTGGAGGGGAGCATTAATGGGGAGAGAAAAGAGGTAGAAGGAAGAGAGAAGAAGGGCAACAATGGTGGAGAACTAACTTAGAGAGGGGAGAGGGAAAAGGAGGGGGAGAGGTGTCACGCCCAAGATGCGACCCTATCCTAAAGGAACTCGAAGGTCCCACCAAGGATAGAAGCGCATCTTGAAGACGCTTTTGCAAGGTGGATATCATTACATCAAACCATTACATAATAGTTGGGGATACATACAAGAGGCAAACAATGCCACATGAATACAACAACATCATACATAAGATCAACATCCGACTACGGATGAAACACAAACAAAAGTCAAACGATATCCACCCTGCTAGCCCAGGCTGCCGACCTAGAACCTATCCCCTGATCGAAGAAGAAGCAGAAGAAGAACTCCAAAGCTTGGGAAAGGAAGGGGTAAAGTGGTGAGGTTGCAGCAGCGACTAAGCAAGTATGGTGGCTAACATAAGCAAATAAGAGCGAGAAGAGAGCAAACGGAACGGTCGTGAAGCTAGCAATGATCAAGAGGTGATCCTGAACTCCTACTTACGTCAAACATAACCCAAAAACCGTGTTCACTTCATGGACTCCGCCGAAAAGAGACCATCACGGCTACACACGCGGTTGATGCATTTTAATTCGTATCTAGTGTCAAGTTATCTACAATCGGACATTAACAAATTCCCATCTGCGACATAACCGCGGGCACGGCTTTCGAAAGTTTATACCCTGCAGGGGTGTCCCAACTTAGCCCATCACAAGCTCTCACGGTCAAAGAAGGATATTCCTTCTCCCAGGAAGACCCGATCAGTCTCAGAATCCCGGTTTACAAGACATTTTGGCAATGGTAAAACAAGTCCAGCAAGACCACCCGATGCGCCGACATCCCGATAGGAGCTGCACATATCTCGTTCTCAGGGCAACACCGGATGAACACTACGTACAACTAAAACCAGACCTCAAGTTTCCCCGAGGTGGCGCTGCAAGTGGCTCTGGTTCGGACCAACACTTAGAGAAGCATTGGCCCGGGGGGACTGAATAAAGATGACCCTCGAGAGAGCGACTCCCAATGGAAAAGTAGGTGGTGGTGAGGCAAATGGTAAAACCAAGGTTGGGCCTTGCTGGAGGAGTTTTATTCAAAGTGAAATGTCAAGGGGGTCCCATAAATCACCCAACCGCGTAAGGAACGCAAAATTCGGGAACATAATACTGATATGATGGAAACTAGGGTGGCAAGAGTGGAACAAAACACCAGGCATAAGGCCGAGTCTTCCACCCTTTACCAAGTATATAGATGCATTAATTAAATAAAAGATATTGTGATATCCCAACCATAATCCTGTCCACCATGGAGCAATCTTCACCTTCACCTGCAACTAACAACGCTATAAGAGGGGCTGAGCAAAGCAGTAACATAGCCGAACAATGGTTTTCCGAGAAGGGTGAAAAGATTAGAGGCTGACATGGCAAATTGGGAGGCTTGAAGAGCAAGTGATAGGAAGCACAGCATACCGATAGAACGAAGCAACTAGCATAGCAATGATAGTAATGAGATCCAAGGTGACGGTCATCTTGCCTGAAATCCCGCTAGGAAGAGGAACGAGTCCATGAAGAAGACGAACGGGCATAGTCGAACGAATCCTCACAATCGCAACGTTACCGGAACTATCAAGAAGAAGCAACACCGAAAAGAAGCGGACAACATGGTAAACACACCAGCATAATCATGGCATGATGCACAATCAAGTATGATGCATGTCCGGTTTAATGAGGCAAGGCATGGCAAAGTGCAACAAACAATACTACAAGTCAAGTGGAGCTCAATATGCAACGAGTTGCATATTGACGAAACACCACATCAATTATTTAGTTCTCTCTCGTTTAGTAACACAACAATATTACATGTTATTAAACATGGCAAGGGTGAAGCATCATTAAACTACCTATTTAGGCAAGTTTAAGTGAGGCCGGAAACACAAACAACAATTCCGGAAAATCCCATGTTATTTAGCAACTTAATGCAACAACAATTTAAACATTTTAAATGTTGTTATCATGATGCGGATGACATATACAAGTTATATGCAATTTTTATGAAAATGTTGACATAATCATGTTATGAAGCATTTGTCACCGTGGTGGAATGGAAGGGGTGCCACGGCAACGACAACAAAAATGGTGCCACGGCAACGACAACGAAAATGGTGCCACGGCAACATTCCGATGCTCCGATAACTCATTGAGATACCGGTGCAAAAGAGCCAGTGTGCGGATGTGCATAACATGCAAAAGTTGGTGGAGTGATCCCGGTTACCGGGTTCCCACGGGTCGACAGCATGGCAAACGAGGAGGAACGTGCAAGGATCAATTCGGACATGGTGCAAACACGGGCATCTCATACAACACGCATTCATTCTCGGAAGGTCGTCTCGGCGGTTATACCTTTGAAGCGTGCGTTTTCGGAGCGGTTCGAGTTCGTTGAGGGAAGTAGACGTTCTCGCAATGTAGACGAAGTAGTTGTACATGTTTCGTAGATGAACTTGGCGACGGTAGTGGTACACGTTGTCTTGTCGAATCTAAGCGATGGTAGTCGTAGACGACATGTTGTGGAACTAGTGGTACACATGTCGTAGAGGAACTTGACAGAATCCAGTTTCTGGTGTCGTCACGGTACTTGTAGCTCGTGTAACTCCACAGTTTGTTGCATAATCGTAAACGGGTCTCGGGTCTTGGTCCTGAACTTGAGGAGGTCAATGGTTGAAGTGGCCCACGTGAGCTCTCACGCACGGGCACGAGAGCGGGCGCTGATGATCACGCAACGAGCAGGGAAACAGGGTCGGCGGCAGGGACTTGCAGCAGCGCGAGATCCGCCGAAGATGAAGAGGGCGGGCCATGGGACGGGCGACTGGGTCGGTGGGAACCAGCCGGATCCGAGGCCAAGGAGGTGATGCATGGGGTCATCGGCATAGTGAAGGCGGGGAAGATGGCCGGAGCCAAGCTATGCAGCGGACAGAGGCCATGGCGGAGGAGCGAACGCGCGAGGGAGATAGGCGTTCGGCTGGAAGATGCAGAGGCGTCGGAGTTGACGAACTCCTGGTCGAGCAAAGGGCTCGGGTGAGGCAGCGGCGCCATGGACGAAGGGAGAAGGAGCTCGAGGAGGAGGCAGAGCGCCGTGGCACGGGAGAGGAAGGGAGGCAGGGGCTGGAGCTTGAGCGAAGGTCGAGGCAGAGCAGGGCGCGGGCGAACCATGGAGGCCGGCCGCGCCATGGCCGTGCGGGCAGGCGAGCTCGTGGAGGAGGCACTCGGGCGCGGGGTAGAGCGAGGGCGATGAGGAGGGAAGCGG
This sequence comes from Triticum aestivum, assembly GCF_018294505.1. Classification (NCBI taxonomy): domain Eukaryota; kingdom Viridiplantae; phylum Streptophyta; class Magnoliopsida; order Poales; family Poaceae; genus Triticum; species Triticum aestivum. The sequence continues at coordinate 95,457,918 of NC_057795.1, read as the reverse complement.
GAGCTGTTCCCGTGCGTGTGGCGGCGCAGGAAGGAAATGAGAGGGAGAGACGGGATCGAGAGGAGGGGGTTCGGGCGATGGGTTCTGGCGGCGCGAGGGGAGAAGTGTGGATCGAGGAAGAGGGTGGCTATGCATGCTAGGGTTAGGAGGGAGTGGATGGGCATAATGAGGTGGGCTGGTGTTGTGGGCTAGGACGCCCAACTGGGCTAGACTCTCTCTCTCCCTCCCTTCTATTCTTTAGCAGAAAAGAATTAGAGAGAAGAGAAAGAAAGAGAGGGTTAGGGGAAGAATTTGCGCATAGGGTTAATTTTTCCGGACTCATAAAAATGAGCTTAATCCAAGAAAATAGAAGTTGGCATGAATGCAGGATTTAAATTCAAACTCATTTGAATTCAATTCAAATGGTTTGAACTAGGACAAGGTTTAGGAGTGTTCAAAAATGTTGAGAATTTAGGAGGAGCCTCGATAAATGGAGAAAGAATTATCGAGAAAGTTTGGAGAACGAACTTGAAGCAAAAGCATGAGAATTAAATTGCAAGTGGGTTGCGGTTAATTCCAAACTAATGGAATATTTATTATAACTCCCTAAATATCGAGAGGATATGTTATAAAGAGAAATCACCATGTGAATCCCTCGATTTAAATAGATCAACGATCTATGCAATTTATTTAGCTAAGTTTAAAAAAAGTGTTGCATGATGACATGATGCAATGAGATGAAATGCAAGACATGAATAAAATGCAAAACGAACGACAAAAACCCAACCACGGAGGAAATAATATAACACATAGCCAGAAATGGCAAGAGTTGGAGTTACAATTATGAAAAGTACATTCAGGGTGTTACAACACTCCACCACTACAAGAGGATCTCGTCTCGAGATCTAGAATGGCACCGGAGAGAAAAGAAAGAGGAAGATAAGAGGTAAAACTAAGTTGCTTCTTTGACGAACGAGTGAAACCATGAACCTTGAGAGGTTGAGCAATTTAAAAGAAAGAGTACAACAGAGATGAACGAGATTGCAAACAATCTGTTAGAAAAGAGGAACAAGGAGTATTACGAGAACTTGAAGGTTGAAAGACATGGAAATAAGAGCTTCACGAACCAAAAGAATATGACCACCTCGGTATAATGAGATAGGCAAGGAACAAGAATGACAGATTTGGACAGCACTCTGGTACAAAAGGGAAGGAAAACTTGACAAAATGGGGAGAACTTGAAACAAGGGCACAACACTCCGCTTAAATGGATAAGCACGAAAAGAACACGATCCTCACAATTCGAGATGATGATTGTAAAGAGCGACATCACAAAGCCTCCAGAAGAAAGAATAGAAGAGAGATCATTGGAATAACAGAATTGAGAAGAAAATGCCAATTTTTGCCACAAATGAGCTTGGAAAGCACCCTTCCAAGAAGGTTATAACAGAGTTGTTGGAAAACCAACAACGAAACGAATAAGCTTGTAATGGACTTATGGAAAACTTCTCAAAATTGAGGCGAAATTTTGCCACTACGGAAACAAATAATATAATTGATAACACCAACGAGATGAAAAACTTCTTCCACCAAGATGATAGAGAGATAACTTGGATCATTCATAAGCATCACAATAACAACATTGCTTAGGGAAGGCTTTAGGTGAAATATGACACAACATAACTCCAACGAAGAGATTAATGGATTTAAAATATCTCATTCTTGACAACATGTGAATCATGAAACACGAACTCAAATTGTCAAGAATGACATAACACCACCTCAAATGATAAGGTAGAACGAACTGCACTTTGAAATGCAAGAAGAAGAATACTTGAACTCCCCAAAACAAAATGTGTGTTGAACACCATGTTTATTTTTTTAGTATAGCTTGGCGGGTCATAACTTCAAGAGAAGTCTTGAAGAGCAATTGAAGAATGAAAGTAATCCTTGACGAACCACCATGTAGAGCCTCCATGAAGAACTCCGGTAAAAAAAGATAATAAAAAAAGAGAAGTTGAAAACACAAGGTGAAGCCTTGCAATGATTTAGATGGAGCATCGCGACGATATAATCGAGAAAATTTGGAACTCTAGAAAAGGAAAAGATGAAACACTAGAACCGAGAATTACTTCATCATGAACAATCTCCGGAAGAAAAGAATTGAATCACCTTGAGGAAATAAGAAGATGATTTATTGTAAGCTTATCCTTCATCAAATTAAATTGCTGACAAGCAATGGATTTGGCATACTACTTATTCCCGTAGAAAGGATTAAGAGAGATATAGCGTAAACTTGAGAAGGTCTTCAACGAACCACCGGTAGGATTGAAACAACGAATGAAATGATACGGTAACAAAGGAAGTGAAATCTTGAACGAACCACCATAAGAATTGTAAATGAAAGTAGCAAAGGAACAATTCACCGGGAAGAATGAAGATACTTGACGGGATTTAGATACATGAGAACGAAGAGATCATGAACTGATTAGAGGATATTTGAATGATGCACCGGTAAGATTCGAGAACGAGAGTTGAAAGCTGAGAATGAATAATTCTGAGATGATGGGCTACGGAGAATCAATCTGAAAAGACTCTTGAATTGCTCCGGATGGGTGAAAAGAATTCTCACAATCGAAACAATTATGAGAGGATGGCATGAAGCTAGAACCATGAATCTACAAGAGAATGGACCAAGATTTTAGTAGAAATCTCTTCTTCGATCTTCAAATGACGATGAGAAATACCACCAAAATTACTGAGATACTCTGGGAGAATGAAAAGCCGAAAAGGTTGAGCCAACAATGAAAATGATTCGAAATTGATCTTGGAAAAGATCTAACTGATGAAATTCATAGTTACGTCAAACTTGAAAAGAATTGAGAATAACTCCGGGGGAATTAGAAGAGACAGGTAAGATCCTGGGAAAAAACATGTGGGTTAGGGCCCACTAAAAAGATACACCATTGAACGATTGATTGAAAAGGGAGGATTGCACCGGTTGAATTAAATTACTTGAATGAGATACCAATCTCCAAATAGCTTGAACGGATTAATAATGGAAACACAAATCTTCTGAGATATCTTGAGCACTCCGGATAAGAATAGAGACAGGTGAACAATTAAGAGGTGCATCGGCATGAGAAAGCATTAGAAACGAGGAAAGGAATATGATGAATATCGAAAGCTTGAATTGGATCCACCGGAGACGAAAAATAATGAAGAATGATGAACTCAAAGTCCGTTAGTATCTTCCTGAGAATCACCGGATAAGAACATTGACGGGAAAAGAATGGAGAAACTTCACATCCATAAGATGGATACTTGATTAAGATATCTGAGTCCTTGAAGAAAAGGGTGGGAGGGCGGGAAAAACAAAGACAACTTGGTACGGATGAAACAAACACCGTTGAGAAAAACTTAGAATTGATCTCACAAATGTTGAAATAATCAGATCCACTTGAAGAGAAGCACACAGGTTGGAAAAGAGTTGACATGACAACCTCAGTGCTCAAGAAGGATTAGCATTCACATAGCAATATGAGAACACCGTTTAGGAAAAGTGTGGATTCAACAATTGACATCGAAGCAACTCGAATACCACAAATAAAACAAAAGAAAGGATTGGCTTGCAGAAATAAGCCGGAACAAATACATATGATAGAGATTTACCCAATCCCATATCATGCATCTGTCGGAAAGATATTCTAGGAGCTACTTGAATTCCCACCTATAAACTCCCGAAACTTTCTGGTTATGCAATATGGTGTTGGGGATACAGGGGAAGCAATATATCTCACCCAAACTAACAATCCCTACATCCAGCTGTATCCATCCGTCAACACATAACCAAGAAACCTCTGGAAATCGTGTACCTCAACCTTCAAAAAGCATCCTTTATACGAGCTATGGCAATACTCCCGAACTCCCCAGTACTGGGTGGCGTCGAGGTTATCTCACCAACAACTGCATAAAAGAGATTTTCGATGTCGGCAAAACTTAGGTATTCCAGAATTGCAACGATAAAATTGTGACGACAACACCTCGGAGCTCAACTCCCCGGGACACTGCCACAACCCCTAAATGTCAAGAGGCACCAAGAACAATGTTCTCGTCACAAGAATATCGGAACGATCCCAAGAGACCAGTGTGATTCTAAAAAAATTAAGTGAAAATGAGGAGACGAAAGTCAAAACATCTACGTCGGAAGTCCTCACCAGAGCGACGAAGGGGGCTGAGGAGTAAAAAGAATCCTACTCTCCGATATATATAATCCTAAGACTCAAAATAGTTTTTTTCTATACTCAACAATGGCCAACAATCAAGGGGGCTCCTATGGTCGGTCGAGGCTCTGATACCAACTTGTCACGCCCAAGATGCGACCCTATCCTAAAGGAACTCGAAGGTCCCACCAAGTATAGAAGCGCATCTTGAAGATGCTTTTGCAAGGTGGATATCATTACATCAAACCATTACATAATAGTTGGGGATACATACAAGAGGCAAACAATGCCACATGAATACAACAACATCATACATAAGATCAACATCCGACTACGGATGAAACACAAACAAAAACTCAAACGACATCCACCCTGCTAGCCTAGGCTGCCGACCTGGAACCTATCCCCTGATCAAAGAAGAAGCAGAAGAAGAACTCCAAAACAAGCAAACATCACTCTCGCGTCATGATCATCGCATAACCTGTACCTGCAACTGTTGTTGTAGTAATCTGTGAGCCACGAGGACTCAGCAATCCCATTATCATGGGTATCAAGACTAGCAAAGCTTAATGGGAAAGGAAGGGGTAAAGTGGTGAGGTTGCAGCAGAGACTAAGCAAGTATGGTGGCTAACATACGCAAATAAGAGCGAGAAGAGAGCAAACGGAACGGTCGTGAAGCTAGCAATGATCAAGAGGTGATCCTGAACTCCTACTTACGTCAAACATAACCCAAAAACCATGTTCATTTCCCGGACTCCACCAAAAAGAGACCATCACGGCTACACAAGCGGTTGATGCGTTTTAATTCGTATCTGGTGTCAAGTTATCTACAACCAGACATTAAAAAATTCCCATCTGCCACATAACCACGGGCACGGCTTTCGAAAGTTTATACCCTGCAGGGGTGTCCCAACTTAGCCCATCACAAGCTCTCACGGTCAATGAAGGATATTCCTATTGGAAATATGCCCTAGAGGCAATAATAAAATGGTTATTATTATATTTCTTTGTTCATGATAATTGTTTGTTATTCATGCTATAATTGTGTTATCCGCAAATCGTAATACACGTGTGAATACATAGACCACAACATGTCCCTAGTAAGCCTCTAGTTGACTAGCTCGTTGATCCACATATAATCATGGTTTCCTGACTATGGGCATTGGATGTCATTGATAACCGGATCACATCATTAGGAGAATGATGTGATGGACAAGACCCAATCCTAAGCATAGCTCAAAGATAGTATAGTTCGTTTAGCTAGAGCTTTTCCAAATGTCAAGTATCATTTCCTTAGACCATGAGATTGTGCAACTCCCGGATACCGTAGGAGTGCTTTGGGTGTGCCAAACGTCACAACGTAACTGGGTGACTATAAAGGTGCACTACAGGTATCTTCGAAAGTGTCTGTTGGGTTGGCACGAATCGAGACTGGGATTTGTCACTCCGTATGACAGAGAGGTATCTCTGAGCCCACTCGGTAATGCATCATCATAATGAGCTCAATGTGACCAAGTGTCTGGTCACGGTATCACGCATTACGGTACGAGTAAAGTGACTTGCCGGTAACGAGATTAAACGAGGTATTGGGATACCAACGATCGAATCTCGGGCATGTAACGTACCGATTGACAAAGGGAATTGTATACGGGGTTGCTTGAATCCTCGACATCGTGGTTCATCCGATGAGATCATCGAGGAGCATGTGGGAGCCAACATGGGTATCCAGATCCTGCTGTTGGTTATTGGCCGGAGAGGCGTCTCGATCATGTCTGCATGTCTCCCGAACCCGTAGGGTCTACACACTTAAGGTTCGGTGACGCTAGGGTTGTAGAGATATGAGTATGCAGTAACCCGAAATTTGTTCGGCGTCCCGGATGAGATCCTGGACATCACGAGGACTTCCGGAATGGTCCGGAGGTAAAGAATTATATATAGGAAGTCAGGTTTCGGCCATGGGGAAAGTTTCGGCGGTCATCGGTATTGTACTGGGACCACCGGAAGGGTTCCGGGGGTCCACCGGGTGGGGCCACCTATCCCGGAGGGCCCCATGGGATGAAGTGGGAGGGGAACCAGCCCCATGTGGGCTAGTGCGCCCCCCCTTGGGCCCCCCCTACGCCTAGGGTTGGGAAACCCTAGGGGTGGGGGTGCCTCCACCTGGCTTAGGGGGCAAGCCAACCCCTGGCCGCCGCCCCCCCTTGCAGATCCCATCTCCTATGACCGGCGCCCCCCCTAGGGGTCCTATATAAAGAGGGGGGAGGGAGGGCAGCCGCACCCATGCTCTTGGCGCCTCCCTCTCCCTTTGCTACACCTCTCCCTCTCGCAGAAGCTTGGCGAAGCCCTGCCGAGATCGCTGCTGGATCCACCACGACACCGTCGTGCTACTGGATCTTCATCAACCTCTCCTTCCCCCTTGCTGGATCAAGAAGGAGGAGACGTCTTCCCAACAATACGTGTGTTGAACACGGAGGTGCTGTCCGTTCAGCACTAGGATCTTCGGTGATTTGGATCACGACGAGTACGACTCCCTCAACCCCGTTCTCTTGAACGCTTCCGCGTGCGATGTACATGGGTATGTAGATGCACTCCTCTCTCTCGTTGCTAGATGAACTCATAGATTGATCTTGGTGAAACGTAGGAAAAAATTTATTTTCTGCAAGGTTCACCAACAGTGGTATCAGAGCTAGGTCTATGTATAGTTCTCTTTGCACGAGTAGAACACAAATTTGTTGTGGGCGTAGATGTTTTCAACTTTCTTGCCACTACTAGTCTTATTTTGCTTCAGCGGTATCGTGGGATGAAGCGGCCCGGACCGACCTTACACGTACGCTTACGTGAGACAGGTTCCACCGCTGACATGCACTAGTTGCATAAGGTGGCTAGCAGGTGTCTGTCTGAATTCGATGAAAAGGGTCCTTATGAAGGGTAAATAGAAGTTGGCAAATCGCGTTGTGGCTTTTACGTAGGAAAGAAAACGTTCTTGCTAGAACCCTATTGCAGCCACGTAAAACATGCAACAACAATTAGAGGACGTCTAACTTGTTTTTGCAGCATATGATTGTGATGTGATATGGCCAAAAGTTGTGATGAATGATGAATGATATATATGTGATGTATGAGATCATGTTCTTGTAATAGGAATCACGACTTGCATGTCGATGAGTATGACAACCGACAGGAGCCATAGGAGTTGTCTTAATTATTGTATGATCTGCGTGTCAATGATTCAACGCCATGTAATTACTTTACTTTATTGCTAAACCGTTAGCCATAGTAGTAGAAGTAATAGTTGGTGAGCAACTTCATGGAGACACGATGATGGAGATCATGGTGTCATGCCAGTGACAAAGATGATCATGGCGTCCGGAAGATGGAGATCAAAGGAGCTATATGATATTGGCCATATCATGTCACTACTATTTGATTGCATGTGATGTTTATCATGTTTTTGCATCTTGTTTACTTAGAACGACGGTAGTAAATAAGATGACCCCTCATATTAATTTCAAGAAAGTGTTTCCCCTAACTGTGCGCCGTTGCGAAAGTTCGTTGTTTCAAAGCACCACGTGATGATCGGGTGTGATAGATTCTAACGTTCACATACAATGGGTGTAAGACAGATTTACACATGCATAAACACTTAGGTTAACTTGAAGAGCCTAGCATGTACAGACATGGCCTCAGAACACAATAGACCGAAAGGTCGAACATGAGTCGTATGGAAGATACGATCAACATGGAGATGTTCACCGATGATGACTAGTCCGTCTCATGTGATGATCGGACATGGCCTAGTCGACTCGGATCATGTATCACTTAGATGACTAAAGGGATGTCTAATCTGAGTGGGAGTTCATTAAATAATTTGATTAGATGAACTTAATTATCATGAACTTAGTCTAAAAACCTTTGCAAATATGTCTTGTAGATCAAATGGCCAACGCTCATGTCCACCTCAACTTCAATGTGTTCCTAGAGAAAACCAAGCTGAAAGATGATGGCAGCAACTATACGGATTGGGTCTGGAACCTGAGGAGCATCCTCATACCTGCAAAGAAAGATTATGTCCTAGAAGCACCGCTAGGTGAAGCACCCATCCCAAAGAACCAAGACATTATGAACGCTTGGCAGTCTCATGTTGATGATTACTCCCTCGTTCAGTGTGGCATGCTTTACAGCTGAGAACCGGGGCTCCAAAAGCGTTTTGAGCAACATGGAGCATATGAGATGTTCGAAGAGCTGAAAATGGTTTTCCAAGCTCATGCCCGGGTCGAGAGATATGAAGTATCCGACAAGTTCTTCAGTTGTAAGATGGAGGGAAATAGTTCTGTCAGTGAGCACATACTCAAAATGTCTGGGTTGCACAACCACTTGACTCAGCTGGGAGTTAACCTCCCAGATGACGCGGTTATTGACAGAATCCTTCAGTCGCTTCCACCGAGCTACAAGAGCTTTGTGATGAACTTCAATATGCAAGGGATTGAAAAGACCATTCCTGAGGTATATTCAATGCTGAAATCAGCGGAGGTAGAGATCAAAAAGGAACATCAAGTGTTGATGGTGAATAAAACCACTAAGTTCAGGAAAGGCAAGGGTAAGAAAAACTTCAAGAAGGACGGCAAGGAGGTTGCCGCGCCCGGTAAGCCAGTTGCCCGGAGGAAGTCAAAGAATGGACCCAAGCCTGAAACTGAGTGCTTTTATTGCAAAGGGAAGGGTCACTGGAAGCGGAACTGCCCCAAATACTTAACAGACAAGAAGGCCGGCAACACTAAAGGTATATTTGATATACATGTAATTGATGTGTACCTTACCAGTACTCGTAGTAGCTCCTGGGTATTTGATACCGGTGTCGTTGCTCATATTTGTAACTCAAAGCAGGAGCTGTGGAATAAGTGGAGACTGGCGAAGGACGAGGTGACGATGCGCGTCGGGAATGGTTCCAAGGTCGATGTGATCGCCGTCGGCACGCTACCTCTACATTTACCTACGGGATTAGTTTCAAACCTCAATAATTGTTATTTAGTGCCAGCTTTGAGCATGAACATTGTATCTGGATCTCGTTTAGTACGAGATGGCTACTCATTTAAATCTGAGAATAATGGTTGATCTATTTATATGAGAGATATGTTTTATGGTCATGCCCCGATGGTCAATGGTTTATTCTTAATGAATCTCGAATGTGATGTTACACATATTCATAGTGTGAATACCAAAAGATGTAAAGTTGATAACGATAGTCCCACATACTTGTGGCACTGCCGCCTTGGTCACATTGGTATCAAGCGCATGAAGAAGCTCCATGCTGATGGACTTTTAGAGTCTCTCGATTATGAATCATTTGACACATGCGAACCATGCCTCATGGGCAAAATGACCAAGACTCCATTCTCCGGAACAATGGAGCGAGCAACCAACTTATTGGAAATTATACATACTGATGTGTGTGGTCCAATGAGTGTTGAGGCTCGCGGAGGATATCGTTATATTCTCACTCTCACTGGCGACTTGAGTAGATATGGGTATGTCTACTTAATGAAACACAAGTCTGAGACCTTTGAAAAGTTCAAGGTATTTCAGAATGAGGTAGAGAATCAACGTGACCGAAAGATAAAGTTCTTACAATCAAATCGTGGAGGAGAATATTTAAGTCATGAATTTGCTACACACTTAAGTAAATGTGGAATCGTTTCACAACTCATGCCGCCTGTAACACCTCAGCATAACGGTGTGTCCGAATGTCGTAATCGCACTTTGTTGGATATGGTGCGATCTATGATGTCTCTTATCGATTTACCGCTATCTTTTTGGGGATACGCTCTAGAGACAGCTACATTCACTTTAAATAGGGCACCATCTAAATCCGTTGAGATGACACCGTATGAATTATGGTTTGGGAAGAAACCTAAGCTGTCGTTTCTAAAAGTTTGGGGATGTGATGCTTATGTCAAGAAACTTCAACCTGAAAAGCTCGAACCCAAGTCGGAAAAATGCGTCTTCATAGGATACCCTAAGGAAACCATTGGGTATACATTATACCTTAGATCCGAAGGCAAGATCTTTCTTGCCAAGAACGGGTCCTTTCTGGAGAAAGAGTTTCTCTCAAGAGAAGTAAGTGGGAGGAAAGTGGAACTTGATGAAGTACTACCTCTTGAACCGGTAAGTAGCGCAGCTCAGGAAGATGTTCCTGTGGTGCCAGCACCAACTGAAGGGGAAGTTAATGATGATGATCAAGGTACTTCGGATCAAGTTACCACTGAACTTTGTAGGTCCACAAGGACACATTCCACACCAGAGTGGTATGGCAACCCTGTCCTGGAAATCATGTTGTTAGACAACGGTGAACCTTCGAACTATGAAGAAGCGATGGCGGGCCCAGATTCCAACAAATGGCTTGAAGCCATGCAATCCGAGATAGAATCCATGTATGAAAACACAGCATGGACTTTGATAGACTTGCCCGATGATCAGCGAGTGATAGAAAACAAATGGATCTTTAAGAAGAAGACGGACGCGGATGGTAATGTTACCATCTATAAAGCTCGACTTGTCGCTAAGGGTTATCAGCAAGCTCAAGGGGTTGACTACGATGAGACTTTCTCTCCAGTAGCGAAGCTGAAGTCCGTCCGAATGATGTTAGCAATTGCCACATACTATGATTATGAGATATGGCAGATGGACGTCAAAACGGCATTCCTTAACGGCTATCTTAAGGAAGAACTGTATATGATGCAGCCGGAAGGTTTTGTCGATCCCGAGAATGCTAACAAGGTATGCAAGCTCCAGCGATCCATTTATGGGTTGGTGCAAGCATCTTGAAGTTGGAACATTCGCTTTCATGAGATGATCAAAGCGTTTGGGTTTATGCAGACTTATGGAGAAGCCTGCGTTTACAAGAAAGTGAGTGGGAGCTCTGTAGCATTTCACATATTATATGTGGATGACATACTTTTGATGGGAAATGATATAGAACTTTTTGACAACATTAAGGCCTACTTGAATAAGTGTTTTTCAATGAAGGACCTTGGAGAAGCTGCTTACATACTAGGAATCAAGATATATAGGGATAGATCAAGACGCCTCATAGGTCTTTCACAAAGCACATACCTTGATAAGATATTGAAGAAGATCAATATGGATCAGTCCAAGAAAGGGTTCTTGCCTGTATTGCAAGGTGTGAGATTGAGCTCGGCTCAATGCCCAACCACGGCAGAAGATATAGAAGAGATGAGCGTCATACCCTATGCCTCGGCAATAGGGTCTATTATGTATGTCATGCTGTGTACCAGACCTGATATAAGCCTTGCCGTAAGTTTGGTAGAAAAGTACCAAAGTAATCCCGGCAAGGAACACTGGACAGCAGTCAAGAATATCCTGAAGTACTTGAAAAGGACTAAGGATATGTTTCTCGTTTTTGGAGGTGACGAAGAGCTCGTCGTAAAGGGTTACGTCGACGCTAGCTTCGACACAGATCTGGATGACTCGAAATCACAAACCGGATACGTGTATATTCTGAATGGTGGGGCAGTAAGCTGGTGCAGTTGCAAGCAAAGCATCGTGGCAGGATCTACATGTGAAGCAGAGTACATGGCAACCACGGAGGCAGCGCATGAAGCAATCTGGGTGAAGGAGTCCATCACCGACCTAGGAGTCATACCCAATGCGTCGGGGCCGATCAAACTCTTCTGTGACAACACTGGAGCAATTGCACTTGCCAAGGAGCCCAGGTTTCACAAGAAGACGAGGCACATCAAGCGTCGCTTCAACTCCATTCATGAAAATGTTCAAGATGGAGACATAGATATTTGTAAAGTACATACGGACATGAATGTGGCAGATCCGTTGACTAAACCTCTCCCTAAGGCAAAACATGATCAACACCAGAACTCTATGGGTGTTCGATTCATCACAATGTAACTAGAATATTGACTCTAGTGCAAGTGGGAGACTGTTGGAAATATGCCCTAGAGGCAATAATAAAATGGTTATTATTATATTTCATTGTTCATGATAATTGTCTGTTATTCATGCTATAATTGTGTTATCCGGAAATCGTAATACACGTGTGAATACATAGACCACAACATGTCCCTAGTAAGCCTCTAGTTGACTAGCTCGTTGATCAACAGATAATCATGGTTTCCTGACTATGGGCATTGGATGTCATTGATAACAGGATCACATCATTAGGAGAATGATGTGATGGGCAAGACCCAATCCTAAGCATAGCTCAAAGATCATGTAATTCGTTTAGCTAGAGCTTTTCCAAATGTCAAGTATCATTTCCTTAGACCATGAGATTGTGCAACTCCCGGATACCGTAGGAGTGCTTTGGGTGTGCCAAACATCACAACGTAACTGGGTGACTATAAAGGTGCACTACGGGTATCTCCGAAAGTGTCTCTTGGGTTGGCACGAATCAAGACTGGGATTTGTCACTCCGTATGACGGAGAGGTATCTCCGGGACCACTCGATAATGCATCATCATAATGAGCTCAATGTGACCAAGTGTCTGGTCACGGGATCATGCATTATGGTACGAGTAAACTGACTTGCCGGTAACGAGATTAAACGAGGTATTGGGATACCAACGATCAAATCTCGGGCATGTAACGTACCGATTGACAAAGGGAATTGTATACGGGGTTGCTTGAATCCTCGACATCGTGGTTCATCCGATGAGATCATCGAGGAGCATGTGGTAGTCAACATGGGTATCCAGATCCCGCCGTTGGTTATTGGCCGGAGAGGCGTCTCGGTCATGTCTGCATGTCTCCCGAACCCGTAGGGTCTACACACTTAAGGTCCGGTGACGCTAGGGTTGTAGAGATATGAGTATGCAGTAACACAAAAGTTGTTCGGAGTCCCGGATGAGATCCCGGACGTCACGAGGAGTTCCAGAATGGTCCGGAGGTAAAGAATTATATATAGGAACTCAGGTTTCGGCCATCGGGAAAGTTTCGGGGGTCACCGGTATTGTACCGGGACCACCGGTAGGGTTCTGGGGGTCCACCAGGTGGGGCCACCTATCCCGGAGGGCCCCATGGGCTGAAGTGGGAGGGGAACCATCCCCTGGTGGGCTGGTGCGCCCCCCCTTGGGCCCTCCTGCGCCTAGGGTTGGGAAGCCCTAGGGGTGGGGGCGCCTCCACCTGGCTTGCGGGGCAAGCCTCCCCCTGGCCGCCGCCCCCCCTTGGAGATCCCATCTCCTAGGGCCGGCGCCCCCCTAGGGGTCCTATATAAAGAGGTGGGAGGGAGGGCAGTCGCACCCATGCTCTTGGCGCCTCCCTCTCCCTTTGCTACACCTCTCCCTCTCGCAGAAGCTTGGCGAAGCCCTGCCGAGATCGCTGCTGCATCCACCACCACGCCGTCATGCTGCTGGATCTTCTTCAACCTATCCTTCCCCCTTGCTGGATCAAGAAGGAGGAGACGTCTTCCCAACTGTACGTGTGTTGAACGCGGAGGTGCTGTCCGTTCAGCACTAGGATCTTCGGTGATTTGGATCACGACGAGTACGACTCCCTCAACCCCGTTCTCTTGAACGCTTCCGCGCACGATCTACAAGGGTATGTAGATGCACTCCTCTCTCTCTCGTTGCTAGATGAACTCATAGATTGATCTTGGTGAAACGTAGGAAATTTTTTATTTTTTGCAATGTTCACCAACAATTCCTTTTCCCAGGAACACCCGATCAGTCTCGGAATCCCGGTTTACAAGACATTTTGGCAATGGTAAAACAAGTCCAGCAAGACCGTCCGATGCACCGACATCCCGATAGGAGCTGCACATATCTCGTTCTCAGGGCAACACCGGATGAACACTACGTACAACTAAAATCAGACCTCAAGTTTCCCCAAGGTGGCGCTGCAAGTGGCTCTTGTTCGGACCAACACTTAGAGATGCATTGGCCCGGGGAGGGGCTGAATAAAGATGACCCTTGAGAGAGCGACTACCAAGGGAAAAGTAGGTGGTGGTGAGGAAAATGGTAAAACCAAGGTTGGGCCTTGCTGGAGGAGTTTTATTCCAAGCGAACTGTCAAGGGGGTCCCATAAATCACCCAACCGCGTAAGGAACACAAAATTCGGGAACATAATACCGATATGACAGAAACTAGGGCAGCAAGAGTGGAACAAAACACCAGGCATAAGGCCGAGTCTTCCACCCTTTACCAAGTATATAGATGCATTAATTAAATAAAAGATATTGTGATATCCCAACCATAATCCTGTCCACCATGGAGCAATCTTCAACTTCACCTGCAACTAACAACGCTATAAGAGGGGCTGAGTAAAGCAGTAACATAGCCGAACAACGGTTTGCTGGGAAGGGTGAAAAGGTTAGAGGCTGACATGGCAAATTGGGAGGTTTGAAGAGCAAGTGATAGGAAGCGCAGCATAGCGATAGAACGAAGCAACTAGCATAGCAATGATAGTAATGAGATACAAGGTGACGGTCATCTTGCCTGAAATCCCGCTAGGAAGAATGAGTCCATGAAGAAGACAAACGGGCGTAGTCGAACGAATCCTCACAATCGCAACGTTACCGGAACTATCAAGAAGAAGCAACACCGGAAACAAGCGGACAACATGGTAAACACACCAACATAATCATGGCATGATGCACAATCAAGTATGATGCATGTCCGGTTTAATGAGGCAAGGCATGGCAAAGTGCAACAAACAATACTACAAGTTAAGTGGAGCTCAATATGCAACGAGTTGCATATTGACGAAACACCACATCAATTATTTAGTTCTCTCTCGTTTAGTAACACAACAATATTACATGTTATTAAACATGGCAAGGGTGAAGCATAATTAAACTACCTATTTGGGCAAGTTTAAATGAGGTCGGAAACACAAACAACAATTCTAGAAAATCCCCATGTTATTTAGCAATTTAATGCAACAACAATTTAAACATTTCAAATGTTGTTATCATGATGCGGATGACATATACAAGTTATATGCAATTTTTATGAAAATGCTGACATAAGCATGCTATGAAGCATTTGTCACCATGGTGGAACGGAAGGGGTGCCACGGCAACAACAACAAAAATGGTGCCACGGCAACGACAACGAAAATGGTACCACGGCAACATTCCAATGATCCGATAACTCATTGAGATACCGGTGCAAAAGTGCCAGTGTGCGGATGTGCAGAACATGCAAAAGTTGGTGGGGTGATCCCGGTTACCGGGTTCCCACGGGTCGACGGCATGGCAAATGAGGAGGAACGTGCAAGGATCAATTCGGACATGGTGCCAACACGGGCATCTCATACAACACGCATTCATTCTCGGAAGGTCGTCTCGGCGGTTATACCTTTGAAGCGTGCGTTTTCGGAGCGGTTCGAGTTCGTTGAGGGAAGTAGACGTTCTCGCAATGTAGACGAAGTAGTTGTACACCTTTCGTAGATGAACTTGGCGACGGTAGTGGTACACGTTGTCTTGTCAAATCCGAGCGATGGTAGTCGTACACGACATGTTGTGGAAGTAGTGGTACACATGTCCTAGAGGAACTTGACAGAATCCAGTCTCCGGGGTCGTTGCGGTACTTGTAGCGTGTGTAACTCCACAGTTTGTTGTGTAATCGTACACGGGTCTCGGGTCTTGGTCCTGAACTTGAAGAGACCAATGCTCGAAGTGGGGCACGAGAGGGGGCGTGATGCTCACGCGATGAGCAGGGAAAACAGGGTCCGCGGTAGGGACTTGCAGCGGCGCGAGATCCGCCGAAGATGAAGAGGGCAGCCATGGGACGGGCGACTGGGTCAGCGGGAACCAGCCGGATCCGAGGCCAGAGAGGTGATGCATGGGGTCATCGGCATAGGGAAGGCGGGGAAGATGGCCGGAGCCGAGCTATGTAGCAGACAGAGGCCATGGCGGAGGAGCGAACGCGCGAGGGAGACGGGCGTTCGGCTGGAAGATGCAGAGGCGCCGGAGTTGACGAGCTCCTGGTCGAGCAAAGGGCTCGGGCGAGGCAGGGGCGCCATGGACGAAGGGAGCGGGAACTCGGGGAGGAGGCCGAGCACTGTGGCACAGGAGAGGAAGGGAGGCAGGCGCTAGAGGGGCTGGAGCTGGAGCGAAGGTCGAGGCAGAGCAGGGCACGGGCGAACCATGGAGGCCGGCGGCGCCATGGCCGTGCAGGCAGGCGAGCTCGTGGAGGAGGCGCTCGGGCACGGGGTAGAGCGAGGGCGATGAGGAGGGAAGCGGGAGCTGTTCCCGTGCATGTGGCGGCGCAGGGAGGAAATGAGAGGGAGAGACGGGATCGAGAGAAGGGGGTTCGGGCGATGGGTTCTGGCGGCGCGAGGGGAGAAGTGTGGATCGAGGAAGAGGGTGGTTGTGCATGCTATGGTTAGGAGGGAGTGGATGGGCCTAATGAGGTGGGCTGGTGCTGTGGGCTAGGATGCCCAGCTGAGCTGGACTCTCTCTCCCTCCCTTCTATTCTTTAGCAGAAAAGAATTAGAGAGAAGAGAAAGAAAGAGAGGGTTAGGGGAATAATTTGCGCATAGGGTTAATTTTTTCGGACTCATAAAAAATGAGCTTAATCCAAGAAAATAGAAGTTGGCATGAATGCAAGATTTAAATTCAAATTCATTTGAATTTAATTCAAATGGTTTGAACTAGGACAAGGTTTAGGAGTGTTCAAAAATGTTGAGAATTTAGGAGGAGCCTCGATAAATGGAGAAAGAATTATCGAGAAAGTTTGGAGAACGAACTTGAAGCAAAAGGCATGAGAATTAAATTGCAAGTGGGTTGCGGTTAATTCCAAACTAATGGAATATTTATTATAACTCCCTAAATATCGAGAGGATATGTTATAAAGAGAAATCACCATGTGAATCCCTCGATTTAAATAGATCAACAATCTATGCAATTTATTTAGCTAAGTTTTAAAAAAGGGTTGCATGATGACATGATGCAATGAGATGAAATGCAAGACATGAATAAAATGCAAAACGAAAGACAAAAACCCAACCACGGAGGAAATAATATAACACATAGCCGGAAATGGCAAGAGTTGGAGTTACAATTATGAAAAGTACATCCGGGGTGTTACAAGAGGGCAAAGGGGGGAGGGGTAGGGGAGGGGGTGAAAAGGTGGCACTCGCAATGCCTACCGGTAGCGATGTTTTCCTGAAAGCGCTAATGCTATGGTGCTTAGTAGTAGCGCTTGTCGGGAGCAGCGCTACTACTAAGTAGGACCCATTAGCAGTAGCGGTGTTGTCAAAGAAAGCGCTACTGCTAAAATCTTAGTAGTAGTGTTGTATTTTGGGCCGCGCTGCTACTACATGTAGCGTCTGTGGGCTCGTTGGGTCCCACTTATCTGTAGAGCTCTTTTCATTTCTAGCGCTACTACTAAGGCATCACTTGCAACGCTGCCCGAGACCACCGCTACTGCTAATTAGTGTTGGGGAACGTAGCAGAAATTCAAAATTTTCTACGCATCACCAAGATCAATCTATGGAGTAATCTAGCAACAAGGGAAAGGGGAGTGCATCTACATACCCTTGTACATCGCTAAGCGGAAGAGTTACAAGAACGCGGATGAAGGAGTCGTACTCGTAGCGATTCAGATCGCAGTTGATTCCGATCTAAGCGCCGAACAACGGCGCCTCCGCGTTCAACACACGTGCAGCCCGATGACATCTCCCGTACCTTGATCCAGCAAGGGGAGAGGGAGAGGTTGGGGAAGACTCCGTCCAGCAGCAGCACGACGGCGTGGTGGTGGTGGAGGAGCATGGCACTCCAGCGGGGCTTCACTAGGCACCGCAAGAGACGAGGAGGGAGAGGGATAGGGCTGCGCCAAGAGGGAGGTGTTCTCATGTCTATGGCAGCCCCAAACCCCCACTATATATAGGGGAAAGGGAGGGGCTGCGCCCCCATCTGGGTTTCCACCCCTAGGGGTGGTGGCCAGCCCTAGATCCCATCTAGGGGGGCGGCCAAGGGGGAGAGAGGGGGGCGCACCACTTGGTGGGCCTTAGGCCCATCTAAGCCTAGGGTTTCCCCCCTTTCCCTTCTGTCTTCGCCTTGGGCCCTGGTGGGGGGCGCACCAGCCCACCTGGGGCTGGTCCCCTCCCACACTTGGCCTACGCAGCCCTTTGGGGCCGGTGGCCCCACCTGGTGGACCCCCAGGACCCTCCCGGTGGTCCCGGTACGTTACCGATAGCACCCGAAACTTTTCCGGTGACCAAAATAGGACTTCCCATATATAAATCTTTACCTCCGGACCATTACGGAACTCCTCGTGACATCCGGGATCTCATCCGGGACTCCGAACAACATTCGGTAACCACGTATATCTATTCCCTATAACCCTAGCGTCATTGAACCTTAAGTGTGTACAGCCTACGGGTTCGGGAACCATGCAGACATGACCGAGACAACTCTCCGGCCAATAACCAATAGTGGGATCTGGATACCCATGTTGGCTCCCACATGTTCCACGATGATCTCATCGGATGAACCACGATGTCAAGGATTCTATCAATCCCGTATACAATTCCCTTTGTCTACCGGTATAGTACTTGCCCGAGATTCGATCGTCGGTATGCCGATACCTTGTTCAATCTCGTTACCGGCAAGTCTATTTACTCGTTCTATAACACATCATCCCGTGATAAACTCCTTGATCACATTGTGCACATTATGATGATGTCCTACCGAGTGGGCCCGGAGATACCTCTCTGTCACACGGAGTGACAAATCCCAGTCTCGATTCGTGCCAACCCAACAGACACTTTTGGAGATACCTGTAGTGCACCTTTATAGCCACCCAGTTACATTGTGACGTTTGGTACACCCAAAGCATTCCTACGGTATCCGGGAGTTGCACAATCTCATGGTCTAAGGAAAAGATACTTGACATTCAGAAAAGCTTTAGCATACGAACTACACGATCTTGTGCTAGGCTTAGGATTGGGTCTTGTCCATCACATCATTCTCCTAATGATGTGATCCCATTAACAACGACATCCAATGTCCATGGTCAGGAAACCGTAACCATCTATTGATCAACAAGCTAGTCAACTAGAGGCTTACTAGGGACATGGTGTTGTCTATGTATCCACACATGTATCTGAGTTTCCTATCAATACAATTCTAGCATGGATAATAAACAATTTTCATAAACAAGGAAATATAATAATAACCATTTTATTATTGCCTCTAGGGCATATTTCCAACAGTCTCCCACGTGCACTAGAGTCAATAATCTAGTTCACATCACTATGTGATTGTAATGAATCGACACCCATGGGGTTTGATCATATCTCGCTTGTGAGAGAGGTTATTAGTCAACGGATCTGAACCTTTCAGATCCGTGTGTGCTTTGCAAATCTCTATGTCATCTCCTAGATGCAGCTACCACGCTCTATTTGGAGGTATTCCAAATAACTGTTCTACTATATGAATCGGGTTTACTTCTTAGTATAATCCGGATTAGTGTCAAAGTTCGCATCGTCGTAACCTTTTACGACGAACTCTTTTACCACCTCCATAATCGAGAAAATTCCTTAGTCCACTAGTTACTAAGGATAAGTTTGACCACTGTCCTGTGATCCATTCCTGGATTACTCTTGTACCCCTTGACTGACTCATGGCAAGGCACACTTCCGGTGCGGTACACAGCATAGCATACTATAGGGCCTACGTCTGAAGCATAGGGGACGACCTTCGTCCTTGCTCTCTCTTCTGTCGTGGTCATGTCTTGAGTCTTACTCAATACTCACACCATATAACACAGCCAAGAACTCCTTCTTTGCTGATCTATTTTGAACTCCTTCAAAATCTTGTCACGGTATGTATTCATTTGAAAGTACTATTAAGTGTTTTGATCTATCCTTATAGATCTTGATGCTCAATGTTCAAGTAGCTTAATCCAGGTTTTCCATTGAAAAACACTATTCAAATAACCCTATATGCTTTCCAGAAATTCTACATCATTTCCGATCAACAATATGTTAACAACATATACTAATCAGAAATGTTATGGTGCTCCCACTCACTTCTTTGGAAATACAAGTTTCTCATAAACTTTGTATAAACCCAAAATCTTTGATCATCTCATCAAAGAGTATATTCCAACTCCGAGATGCTTACTCCAGTCCTTAGAAGGATTGTTGGAGCTTTGCATACTTGTTAGCATCTTTCGGGATTGACAAAACCTTCTGGTTGTATCACATACAACCTTTCCTCAAGGATATCGTCGAGGAAACAATGTTTTGACATCCTATCTGCAAGATTTCATAAATCATGCAGCAATTGCTAATATAATTCCAACAGACTCTTAGCATCGCTACGAATGAGAAAGTCTCATCGCAGTCAACTCCTTGAACTTGTCAGAGAACACCTTAACAACAAGTCGAGCTATCTTAATGGTGATACTTATCATCATTGTCCGTCTTTCTTTTAAAATCCATCTGTACCCAACAGCCTTACGACCATCAAGTAGTTCTTCCAAAGTCTATACTTTGTTTTCATACATGGATCCTCTCTCGGATTTCATGTCCTCGAGCCATTCGTCGGAATCCGGGCCCACCATTGCTTCTCCATAGCTCGTAGGTTCATTGTTGTCTAGCAACATGACCTCCAAGACAGGATTGTCGTACCACTCTGAAGCAGTACGCGTCCTTGTCGTCCCACAAGGTTCAGTAGTGACTTGATCTGAAGCTTCATGGTCACTATCATCAGCTTCCACTTCAATTGGTGTAGGTGCCACAGGAACAACTTCCTGTGCCCTGCTACACACTAGTTGAAGTGATGGTTCAATAACCTTATCAAGTCTCCACCATCCTCCCACTCAATTCTTTCGAGATAAACTTTTCCTCGAGAAAGGACCCATTTAAGAAACAATCTCTTTTGCTTCCAGATCTGAAATAGGAGGTATACCCAACTGTTTTTCGGTGACCTATGAAGATGTATTTATCCTCTTTGGGTTCGAGCTTATCAGGATGAAACTTTTCCACATAAGCGTCACAGCCCCAAACTTTCAAGAAACGACAGCTTAGGTTTCTCTAAACCATAGTTCATACGGTGTCATCTCAACGGAATTATGTGGTGCCCTATTAAAGTGAATGTGGTTGTCTCTAATGCCTAACCCATGAACGATAGTGGTAATTCGATAAGAGACATCATGGTATGCCTCATATCCAATAGGGTGCAACTACGATGTTCGGACACACCATCACACTATGGTGTTCCAGGCGGTGTTAATTGTGAAACAATTTCCACAATGTCTCAATTGTGTACCAAACTCGCAACTCATATATTCATCTCTATGATCATATCATAGACATTTTATCCTCTTGTCACGAAGATCTTCAACTTCACTCTGAAATTACTTGAACCTTTCAATAATTCAGACTTGTGTTTCATCAAGTAAATATACTCAACATCTACTCAAATCATCTGTGAAGTAAGAACATAACGATATTCACTGCATGCCTTAGCACTCATTGGACTGCACACATCAAAATGTGTTCCTTCCAACAAGTTGCTATCTTGTTCCATCTTACTGAAAACGAGGCTTTTCAGTCATCTTGCCCATGTGGTATGATTTGCATATCTCAAGTGATTCAAAATCAAGTGAGTCCAAACGATCCATCTGCATGGAGTTTCTTCATGCGTATACACCAATAGACATGGTTCGCATGTCTCAAACCTTTCAAAAACGAGTGAGTCCAAAGATCCATCAACATGGAGCTTCTTCATGCGTTTTATACCAATATGACTTACATGGCAGTGCCACAAGTAAGTGGCACTATCATTACTATCTTATATCTTTTGGCATGAAAATATGTATCACTACGATCGAGATTCAATAAACCATTCTTTTAGGTGCAAGACCATTGAAGGTATTATCCAAATAAATAGAGTAACCATTATTCTCCTTAAATGAATAATCGTATTGCGATAGACATAATCCAATCATGTCTATGCTCAACGCAAACACCAAATAACAATTATTTAGGTTTACCACCAATCTCGATGGTAGAGGGAGCAGGCGATGCTTGATCACATCAACCTTGGAAACACTTCCAACACACATCGTCATCTCACCTTTAGCTAGTCTCCGTTTATTTCGTAGCTCTTTTATTTCGAGTTACTAACACTTAGCAACCGAACCGGTATCTTAATACCCTAGTGCTACTAGGAGTACTAGTAAAGTACACATTTAATTCAATGTGTATCCAATATACTTCTGTCGATCTTGCCAGCCTTCTCATCTACCAAGTATCTAGGGTAGTTCTGCTTCAGTGACCGTTCCCTCATTACAGAAGCACTTAGTCTCCGGTTTGGGTTCAACCCTGGGTTTCTTCACTGGAGCAGCAACTGTTTTGCCGTTTCATGAAGTATCCCTTCTTGCCCTTGCCCTTCTTGAAACTAGTGGTTTTACTAACCATCAACAATTGATGCTCCTACTTGACTTCTACTTTTGCGGTGTCAAACATCGCGAATATTTCAAGGATCATCACATCTATCCCTGATATGTTATAGTTCATCACGAAGCTCTAGTAGCTTGGTGGCAATATCTTTTGAGAAACATCACTATCTCATCTGGAAGATTAACTCCCACTCGATTCAAGTGATTGTTGTACCCATACAATCTGAGTACAAGCTCAACGATTGAGATCTTCTCCCTTAGTTTGTAGGCTAGAAAACTCGTCGGAGGTCTTATACCTGTTGACGTAAACACGAGCCTGAAATCTCAATTTCAGCCCTTAGAACATCTTCATATGTTCCGCGACGTTTCAAAAAAACGTCTTTGGTGCCTCAATTCTAAACCGTTTAACATTACAGAACTATCACATAGTCATCAAAACGTGTATGCCAGATGTTCGCAACATCCACAGACGACGTTTGAGGTTCAGCACACCGAGCGGTGCATTAAGGACATAAGCTTTCTACGCAGCAATGAGGACAATCCTCGGTTTACGGACCCAGTCCGCATAATTGCTACTATCAACTTTCAACTATATTTTCTCTAGGAACATATCTAAAACAGTAGAACTAAAACGTGAGCTTACGACATAATTTGCAAAGACCTTTTGACTATGTTCATGATAATTAAGTTCATCTAATGAACTCCCACTCAGATAGACATCCCTCTAGTCATCTAAGTGATACATGATCCGAGTCAACTAGGCCGTGTCCGATCATCACGTGAGACGGACTAGTCATCATCGGTGAACATATTCATGTTGATCGTATCCACTATACAACTCATGTTCGACCTTTCGGTCTCTTGTGTTCCGAGGCCATGTCTGTACATGCTAGGCTCGTCAAGTTAACCTAAGTGTTTCGCGTGTGTAAATCTGGCTTACACCCGTTGTATGTGAACGTTAGAATCTATCACACCCGATCATCACATGGTGCTTCGAAACAACGAACTTTCGCAATGGTGCACAGTTAGGGGAAACACTTTCTTGAAATTATTATGAGGGATCATCTTATTTACTACCGTTGTTCTTAAGCAAATAAGATGTATAAACATGATAAACATCACATGCAATCAAATAGTGACATGATATGGCCAATATCATTTTGCTCCTTTTGATCTCCATCTTCGGGGCTCCATGATCATCATCGTCACCGGCATGACACCATGATCTCCATCATCATGATCTCCATCATCGTGTCTCCATGAAGTTGTCTCGCCAACTATTACTTCTACTACTATGGCTAGCGGTTTAGCAATAAAGTAAAGTAATTACATGGCGTTATTCAATGACACGCAGGTCATACAATAAATAAAGACAACTCCTATGGCTCCTGCCAGTTGTCATGCTCATCGACATGCAAGTCGTGATTCCTATTACAAGAACATGATCAATCTCATACATCACATATCATTCATCACATTCTTTTTGGCCATATCACATCACATAGCATACCCTGCAAAAACAAGTTAGACGTCCTCTAATTGTTGGTTGCATGTTTTACGTGGCTGCTATGGGTTTCTAGCAAGAACGTTTCTTACCTACGCAAAAGCCACAACGTGATATGCCAATTGCTATTTACCCTTCATAAGGACCCTTTTCATCGACTAGAGTGGGAGAGACTGGCACCCGCTAGCGACCTTATGCAACAAGTGCATGTCAGTCGGTGGAACCTGTCTCACGTAAGTGTACGTGTAAGGTCGGTCCGGGCTGCTTCATCCCACAATACCGTCGAAACAAGATTGGACTAGTAATGGTAAGCACATTGAACAAAATCAACGCCCACAACAACTTGTGTTCTACTCGTGCATAGAAACTACACAATAGACCTAGCTCATGATGCCACTGTTGGGGAACATAGCAAAAATTCAAAATTTTCTACGCATCACCAAGATCAATCTATGGAGTAATCTAGCAACGAGGGAAAGGGGAGTGCATCTACATACCCTTGTAGATTGATAAGCGGAAGCGTTACAAGAACGCGGATGAAGGAGTCATACTCGTAGTGATTCAGATCGCGATTGATTCTGATCTAAGCGCCGAACAACGGCGCCTCCGTGTTCAACACACGTGCAGCCCGATGACGTCTCATGTGCCTTGATCCAGCAAGGGGGGAGGGAGAGGTTGGGGAAGACTCCGTCCAGCAGCAGCACGATGGCGTGGTGGTGGTGGAGGAGCATGGCACTCCAGTAGGGCTTCGCCAGGCACCGCAAGAGACGAGGAGGGAGAGGGGTAGGGCTACGCCAAGAGGGAGGTGTTCTCATGTCTATGGCAGCCCCAAAACCCCACTATACATAGGGGAAAGGGAGGGGTTGCGCCCCCATCTAGGTTTCCACCCCTAGGGGTGGCGGCCAGCCCTAGATCCCATCTAGGGGGCGGCCAAGGGGGAGAGAGGGGGGGCGCATCACTAGGTGGGCCTTAGGCCCATCTGAGCCTAGGGTTTCCCCCCTTTCCCTTCTCTCTTCGCCTTGGGCCCTAGTGGGGGGGCGCAC
The DNA here is from genome assembly GCF_018294505.1 of Triticum aestivum. Classification (NCBI taxonomy): domain Eukaryota; kingdom Viridiplantae; phylum Streptophyta; class Magnoliopsida; order Poales; family Poaceae; genus Triticum; species Triticum aestivum. The sequence goes on along the minus strand of NC_057795.1, from coordinate 95,432,789 downwards.
CAGCCCACCTGGGGCTGGTCCCCTCCCACACTTGGCCTACACAGCTCTCCGGGGCCAGTGGGCCCACCTGGTGGTCCCGGTACGTTACCGATAGCACCCAAAACTTTTCCAGTGACCAAAACAGGACTTCCCATATATAAATATTTACCTCCGGACCATTCCGGAACTCCTCGTGACGTCTGGGATCTCATCCGGGACTCCGAAAAACATTCGGTAACCACGTATATCTATTCCCTATAACCCTAGCGTCATCGAACCTTAAGTGTGTAGACCCTACGGGTTCGGGAACCATGCAGACATGACCGAGACAACTCTCCGGCCAATAACCAACAGCGGGATCTGGATACCCATGTTGGCTCCCACATGTTCCACGATGATCTCATCGGATGAACCACAATGTCAAGGATTCAATCAATCCCGTATACAATTCCCTTTGTCTACCAGTATAGTACTTGCCCAAGATTCGATCGTCGGTATGCCGATACCTTGTTCAATCTCGTTACCGGCAAGTCTCTTTACTCGTTCTGTAACACATCATCCCGTGATCAACTCCTTGATCACATTGTTCACATTATGATGATGTCCTACCGAGTGGGCCCAGAGATACCTCTCCGTCACACGGAGTGACAAATCCCAGTCTCGATTCGTGCCAACCCAATAGACACTTTTGGAGATACCCGTAGTGCACCTTTATAGCCACCCAGTTACGTTGTGATGTTTGGTACACCCAAAGCATTCCTACGGTATCCGGGAGTTGCACAATCTCATGGTCTAAGGAAAAGATACTTGACATTCAGAAAAGCTTTAGCATACGAACTACACGATCTTGTGCTAGGCTTAGGATTGGGTCTTGTCCATCACATCATTCTCCTAATGATGTGGTCCCATTATCAACGACATCCAATGTCCATGGTCAGGAAACCGTAACCATCTATTGGTCAACTAGAGGCTTACTAGGGACATGGTGTTGTCTATGTATCCACACATGTATCTGAGTTTCCTATCAATACAATTCTAGCATGGATAATAAACAATTATCATAAACAAGGAAATATAATAATAACCATTTTATTATTGCCTCTAGGGCATATTTCCAACAATTAGCAGCAGTGCTTGTTATTTTCCAGCACTACTACTGATGTCCTACCTACAAGCATTTCCCTAGTAGTGCCTCGTTCGACTGCGTCTCGACCACTTCATGTGACCTTGTAGAGAGTCCGTTGCGCCGCTGCGAAGTTTGGGTTCACCGCCTCCATGGCCACCTCGCTCATGAACTCGCCGTATTTTTAGCCCTCCACCAGCTAGTAATCCGCGAGGAGGGCGAGGTTCAAGCGCTGCTCCTCCTGTGCCTGCCGGAACGCCAACACGGGCTGCGCCGCCGGCTGCTCTTATGCCATGATGGAGTTGAAGTGCGCCTACGCCCACTCCATGGTAAAGTCGGCATGGACCGACGCGGGCGGAGGCACCAACTCATCTTCGGACGCCTACTCCATCGTGAGGTCATCGTCGCTCACCTCTGGTGAGCTTGCCGGCAAAGCCGGACTCTATCTGTCACGCACGATGGGCCTCCCAGCCAGCCATAGGGCCAACCAACTTGTGCTTCTGCTACGTCAACACCCGCTCCCACATTGCTCTATAGCTCGCAGTCATGACGGAGGGGTGTATGTAGGAGGAATGGAATCAGACATCATGCAGTGCGGATCATGTCGGGCGTGTACATGTCTAAATAGCGGGCGACAGCCATGACATGTGGCCAGATGTATTAATGCAGGGCCCTTGAGTTGGTTTCTTGCTTGTCGTGCATGTTTTCCTAGCCTCGAGGAGTGAATCCGAGAGGCGTGATTAGCTCGATTGAGGGAGTACTTGAAACCATAGTAAAGAGGACAGATCGACCGGAAGGTAGTTGTAACGACCAAACCTTGAAGGATTTGAGTCTATGTGCTTACCGTGCTAGTCCCTGGATCAAACTCGCTAGCACACATAGTATAGATGAATATCATAATAGCAAGTGCATCATTTATTACAACGTATGATCCTGAATGTATAAAATAAAACAATCTGCATAGCACTTGGCTAGCTTTATTTAATCAAACAGCGAAAAGTAGCAGAAAATAATGATGAGTCCCATCATAGCCCATTGGCGATGCTGAGTGCAGACTCGCGACCCTAATGGTACCTTACTCTTCGTCTGAATATCCTGCACCATGAGACGTTGTAGCTGTATAGGTCAATACTTTGAATGTATTGGCAAGTTACACAGGAGTAATAATAGCAGGCCTACATGTGTATGCATAGTACAACAAAAGGAAGGCTTGTGGTTTGTTTTGCAGAAAGCTGATTTTGTCCTCATAACTACCTAATAGTTAATTTTTATTTAGGTCTTTTATTACTACAATTAAATACACAAGGTTGAATTAGCAAAATCAACTCCAACCTACCCTTTATTAAGTTTTTCCATAAATATTATTCAGTGTCACATTTGTCAAGATCATCCAACAACTGTAATGGCATAGTCGCTCAAATTTTTCCATAATCGGGGACACGTCTAATCATAATTAGTTTTAATACTCTGCAGAGTTTAGTACACTTTACCCACTGGACCCAACCTGAAGATTGAGACGAAGTCTTTCAGAAGTAGTTCCTTACTCCCAACAGGAGGCCCATCCCAACTATTATATCTACATCTGCTTGCACATCCGGATAAGGGTTCCACACCTGATCAACTAAGCCATAGCCCATTTAGCCAGTGGCCATACATGGAAGCTACTAGTCACTAAGTCTGCCTGATCTTTTTGAGCCTGGGCGGCATTCCACTTGCATACAGAGGGTATAAACCATGATGTTCTTGAAATCACCCTAGCAATACCACTTCCGCCCAGAGGTGAGTTAAATCCTGAGTTACTACTCAAATT